>NW_015622878.1:0-25516 GCF_000835515.1 Exophiala oligosperma
TTGTTATTCTTCATCCCTGCCGGTACCCCCGAGCCTGTTTCATTGGTCCGCTCAAGTCGGAGCCTTTCCGAAGCCAGATGGTAGACTAGCCAAATAGCAGCGGTGGCGTCGAAAGCAGACTTTCCGAAGTACCTCGTCCGAAGACATTCTCCTCAGCTTCTGAGCCAGGTGCCAAGTATCAGGCCAACGGACAGCTCCATGGCAGGCCATTTCAAGGAAGCTTTAAAGCCCAAGGGACTCAATGGTTCAACTGGAGGTTCAACTGGATGTTCGAATCACCAAGACGAATGGCCACCGGCACCCGCACACTTCTCACTGGAGGATCCCCAAGTAGCAGGCTTTCATAGGCCAACGAGATTCGAGGGTGATATAGGCAATCTCGAAGTTTTTGGGGAAATCCCAAAGGGAATCAATGGCACATTCTACCGGGTGATGCCTGAGCCTCAATTTCCCTCCTTCACTGGAAATGATGTGGTACGTTCTATTTGGACCTTGGCATTTGTCTGGGATGCCTGATCAATCACTTACCGAGGTTAGTGGTTTAACGGCGACGGTAACATCAGCGCATTTCGCATCTCTAACGGCCACGTTGATTTTAAGCAACGCTATGTTCGGACCGAGAAGTTTGTACGAGAAGCAAAGGCAAGGAGAGCTCTTCTAGGTTGGCCTTTACCCTCGTAAGAGATGGAAATAACCTGAGGGCTAACCCCGCATACAGGAAAGTATAGAAACAGATATACAGATTTGGTCGACTTCAAAGTCCGGTCGACGGCTAATACCAACATTGTATTTTGGAACGGTAAACTCCTAGCGCTCAAGGAAGACTCACCTCCCTATGCAATGGATCCCGATACCCTCGAGACCCTCGGTCTGTATGACTTTGACGGGCAATTGCCTTGTCTAACTTTCACGGCCCATCCGAAGTTTGACCCAGTCAGTCGTGAGATGGTGTGCTTTGGCTATGAGGCTCAGGGGGACGCAACGAACGACATCTGTTACTATACCTTCGACAAGGATGGGAAATTGGGAGAGCTAGTGTGGCTCGTCTCTCCCATTTGTGGCATGATCCATGACTTCGCCGTCACGGAAAACTACGTAAGACTGGCGTTTTCTTTCCCTTTGCCTTCCCAATGTCGTCCTAACAGAATATTCATAGGTCCTCTTTCCCATTATTTCCCTCACATGCGACCTGGAACGCCTCAAGAATGGTGGAGAGCACTGGCAATGGGACTACAGTATCCCCATGTACATTGGAGTCCTGCCTCGGAGACAAGCCAAGGGAAGTGATGTCAAGGTAAACCATCTTCAGCCCTCGGCTCAGCTTGGAGGGGCCCGTGGCGAATAAACAGTCGCTAACTCTGTCAGTGGTTTCGTGCACCTCCTGGTTTCGCCGGACACACAGCCAACGCGTTCGAAGAGCACGGTAAGATTCACCTTCACATGACATATGCACCCGACAATGTCTTCTTCTGGTGGCCAGACAAGAACGGGAAGGGCCCGAGGCCTGGGGAGACCGAATCGCTCCTATGCAAGTTTGAGATTGACTACAGGAGCGACAACCTGGAGCTCGGCATGCCCGAGTATTTCATCAAGGAGGAAGAAACCGAATTCCCCAGAATCGACGATCGCTTAGCCATGGCTCGCCATTCGCGAATCTTTGTTTGCGTCATGGATAAGACGGCCGGCACGGATTTTCCGTTTATCCTTCCTCGTATGGGAGGTAAGTAAGATCCATCGGATCTGATCACCTCCATCAAGCCCTCTTGGGTGTTACATGGTCGACTGCTGATCAATGATGCTTGATTGTAGCTGGGTATCCGTTGTTCAACGGCCTTGCTTCCTTCGATGTCGATACTAAAGAGTACAAAAAGTATTTCGCGGGTCCTCGGAAGTTCTGTCAAGAATGCGTCTTCGTGCCGCGTAGTCCCAACGCTCTCGAGGGAGACGGCTACCTGATTGCACTGCTGAACAACTATGACGAAATGTGCAGTGAAATGGTAATTATGGATACAAGAACAATGGCCCAGATTGCTCTGATAAAGTTGCCTGTTCGTCTCCGGGCGGGACTCCATGGAAACTGGGTGGATAGCAGCGATATTGATGGCCATCCACAGGCAATTCCAGTAGCAGAATGAAGGATGTGTAAACGAAACGATGTGGACTGATGCTGGCAGACGGGCAATTTTTCGTCGCGGCGTCGAGAAAAAGCCCAACTAGCCTTATCCGTACAGGAACTCAAAGTTGGAGCTGAAGAGGCCTTCAAACAGATTGAGGTCTGTGTCTGTAACACCCGGCCCATGGCCTAGAGTGAAAGAGCCGGAATCCTTCGGAGGTAGCCAGCTCAGATCGATGTCTCCGCTAGAGGTACAGCTCGACGTTAATTGGTCGACTTCAATTTGCTCTCTCTTGTTACTGCCGTCTTCAGTAATGGATGCTTGGGCGATTGAGTAGTATATTTTAAGCAAGCGTTGTAGACATTCGCGACACTGTTTGATCATTGGACTGCCTCCGTCAAGTTGAGCCAATAGTGTAACAGCGTCATTCAGACTAGAATGGAGAGACGTGGTGGCTTTGAGCGAGAGCAATTCATTGAAGGACGGTTCCATTGAGGCCAGGAGGACGCCCAAGATCATGAGGGAGGCATTGAAAGCTTGGTTCATTAGCCCGGGCTTAGGAGAGGCAAGGATTGAACAAACTCACTGTAATAGGTCGTGAACCACCATGCTCCCAGTAAATTCGTTTGCCTATTGATCTCTTTGACGATGCTTGTTCCCACTTGAATTGCGTCTCTACAAGTATCCATACAGCTTCTCAAAGAAAGAAAGCCTGTCCCTTTGAGCAGAGTCAGCTCCAGGCTGGTTGAATCACTATTGAAATCCCAAAGCTTCTGTAATATTGGGCGATGAAGAAGGATACAGGCACCAGAGTATCGAAAGGACAGGGCCACTTGGAGTCTGCGTGTCTCGAGAGGCTGGTGTCTAGTGTACTGCTTCTCAAGTCCTTCGCCGGGACGCAGAGCTCGAGGCACATTCCCATGCCACTCGGAAAGTTTGTATGAGAGATTAAAGGTTTCCGTCAACGTCTCAGCGCAGCTTAGGGGTGGAGGGGATCCGACATTATCATAGTATAGTCTCTTCGTGATGTCGCGTATGATGAATGACAGTGATCTGTTCAGCGTGAGATCAGCTCGTGGTGCTATATTTCCGGGGAACGGTGAAGAGTCATTTACAACATAGCCCGGTAATAGGACAGGCTCGTAGCCATCACCGAGGGGCTCCTGGCAACGGACGGAGGTAAATCGGTGATCTTGCTTGGGGTGCTCGCCTTCCACAAGGACTCTGCCACTAAGGGTGGTCGACCAAACTTGACACTAAATATCCTAGACCCCAAAAATTAGTTTAGGGTAGACGAATAAGGCGAGAATGGGAGGTCACCCACGCATCGTTTATGAGACACATATACCAAGTTCGTCTCCGCATCTCTTGGTCCAAAGGCGTTAGATGAGAGCAAGACTCAGTGGAGCACAGATCGAGCTGCAGGGCGGACTTAACAGCCAGGCCGTGGAATGTCCATACACGCGAAGAGTGCGATGAGCCTTGCAGGTACGCACAAATCGAACAGAAGAGTTGGACTGCATGATGTTAAGTTATTAGAACACTGGGACTGATTAGGCAGATGTAGGGCGTATCATACCATGTTCCAGGCTAGTCGGGCCCAAGATGACTTCCGGCACCGCCAAAGCCAAGGCATTTTGGAAGAAGTTTTCGGAACGTTCAGCTGACTCTGTGCTAGGGGACATTGCTGTCTGAGTTAGGTAGACGTGGGCCAAAATCATGTAAAGCAAGGACAGCCATGATTTTCGAACGTTCCTGAAACATTGCGTACGCCCTCGCTCGAAAACAGCAATGAATGATTCTTCATGCAAGAAGGGCATGAACAGCGCCACGGTTGCAAAGTACTCCTGTATTATGTCCATGGCATCCGGTGGAATATCAAGGATAGTAGCTTGGCAAGATTTCGGCCAGGATAGGGCGCCGGAAAGGCCCGGTTCAGGCCCAGGAACGTTCGAAGACGTAGCAGAAGACGGACAACGATGATAAGGTTTTAGCAGATCTCTTGAGTTACCGCAACCAGCCGAATTGGCCAGAGCCTGGGTGATGCGGAGCAGGAAAGCGATGTTGGACGATGCCCCGAAGTGTGCAGAATCATCCTGGCTGTCGCTTGAGCGAATAGTCCCAATACCGTCCACGGAGTCTTCGAAGACGTCGCAAGGAGGCATGTCCTCTTGCGGACTTATAGAGGGCCCGGTAGACGGATTATGCGGTAAATGACACCTGTGCATGGATGAAGGCTCGATAGGAAGCTGAGGTGGGTTGCGTGTGTAAGTCCACTGGACATGTTCTAGCTTTTCCTCAATGGCTTTCAGCCGGTCCAGGACTTGAAATTTTTCCCTGAACGCCAGTTAGGTCTTGGAATCCCTGGGGAGAATAGGAGCGTGGTGTCTTGGTCACGTACCCGGACGAGGAGTTTGACTTGCGAACAATCGTTTCTTCGTATACACACATAGCCTTCGTTTCAGTACATCGCATGCAGCTTGGACGCCCACCATCGCACTGTTTGTCCTTGGTCAGTCTTGTAGGCACATTTGAGACAGCTTAACCCTTTTGATGCCCATAGATTTCAGATAGAGAACAAAGTGCTGGACATGTGAGCGGTAGTCTTCTAGTTATATCTGGACCATTTTATTGATAATTGGCCTTCTGACCGATAACATCGGATTAAGCTATATACTCTGGCCCATTTGGACTGCCGTCAATAACCTGGTACCGACCGCCAGTTCGGGCATAAGATGTAGGTAGACAGAGGTCCTGTGTTTGCTCCACAGGCCAGGGGTGGAATTCTAGGAAAAAAAAAACTCCTGGCCGCCACGACCTAGGGCGCTCTTCGGCCACGCTGTCTCAGCTACCACATCGTTTTGGCCACTGATTGGATCACTCTGTTCGCGCATCACGTGGTATTCGTTCAAGTTTGTTCAGGAGTGCTCGAGTTTTGCGATTGACTGCTTTGGAAAGTGGCTTTTTCGGCAGAATGGACAACTTCTACGATTGCCTTGTAGACGCGCCTCATGTGTAATTTTTGCAGCTCAGAGAGCTCATGGAACCTTGTTGAAGTAAGATGGTCTTCAATACACGATAAGCAACCTTTCAAGATTTGAGCATCTGACACCGCTGTTTCCGCCGATGGGTCGAGTAAGAGGTGACAGAAGAGTCAATACCGCAGACATGGGATAAAAGAGGACAACCCTGGAGGGAAGAGGAAACATTAGTGGTGATATTACAATCCCACGAGAGTAAAAGAGAGGTTTACTCCTATTGCTCACGGGTACTGGAAACCTAGAAATGGGGAAAAGACCGAAAGTGGACATACCAGAAGTGTTTGGGAATGAAAAAGGGCTCACCAAGATGCAGGTTGGATAGCTGGCAGCGACTACTTCTTAGCGCGACATCTATGCTTGAACGCAGGCCTTCCTCGACTCGGTGCTTATGACTCCAGTTCTTGCATCGACTACTCGCTTGGTGAATTGTCGTCACGCAGTGATAGTACTCCAGCCGAATAACGAAAGCTGAAATATTCCTTGGCGTATCCTCTGGCCGAGCTGATGCCCTTTTAGGAAATGATGAGAGTGTTGGTCTGCAACGGACTGGAAGTGACAATCTCCAGACCTCCAGCATATTGTCAAGCTCTCGGATGTTTTTCAATATGTCGCTGTCAGAATTATGTGAAGACTGGGGCGAATAGAGCTTTTCGTAAGCCTTTGATTTGATCATACTAAGGCGGAGGTCGCCTGGAAGTCGCCATCTTCCGTCATGACCGCGAGATATCTGATTCAAGTAATACACTGGAAAGGTGAGATCGCATGAGGTGTCGTTGATGATAGGTGGTCGCCCGGTACGGAATGTGATCTCTTTGTCTAATGTGTAGCAGATCCAAAATAGATCCCGTCGATGGAGCCTTTTGCGCGCTTCGAGATTCAAAGATCCACTCGGCGCGCCATCGATCTCAAGGCCAGGATATAAGTGAGCGCCCAGCATGAACAAAGATTTAGACGCAAGGGATATGATGATGTCTGTTCTGTGGATATTACCGCATGTGAACTGGTAGACCCCCTAAATGTCAAAGAGACAAGTTAACATTTCCAAGAGGAGTAGTCACATTAGACGAGATCGCATGGAGTCTGATGCCACACTGGGGGATCAAGATCTTACCATCATCATAAGTGCATCGACAACCTTGCTGCTAGCCCTTGCACTGAAGAGGTCAGGTATGAGTAATTGGCAGGCAATGTCGTATCGCTCAACATTCAGAGAAGTTGCAGGCTCATCTCCGGAGTCGCCGACCAAATACGCCAAGGCCAAATAAGCAAATATAGATGCTTTTGCTGGCAATGCTTCATACGAGCCTGGATTATTGTACGCTTCTTCCATAGTGGTGGCAAACAGCGAAGAGTCGATCAACGGGAACGCATCGGCAAACTCTGAGCTTTGATGTTTCTCCAAAGAGCGTTCTAGAACGTAGCGAGGGGGCAGATCTGTAAGCGTTAGACGGAGGAGAGATTCAGGGCGATAGTCGTGATCTTGATTCAGCCACAGAGGGCCAGGGACATTATAGTTGTTCGTCTCCAACCTATCTTCTTCACTTCGAACGACAATCCATCTCTGACCCCCACGTGATAGAAAAGGCACGCCATGAAAAAGGTTGATGTCCCCGAGTTTATAGGACGCCAGGTATATCAGAGCGGGAGTTGAGTTATCGGGCCCACGTTGATGGAACTGTTCTGCTGGCTCCGGATTGCAGGTAACTTGCGGGACCGGCCCTATTGCAAAGGTCAGCTCTGCATCTACCCCTACGGAGAGAAGACGTACAGGTTCGCATTTTCAAATTCTTGATCAAGATGTCTTCCATTCGTTCAAGACGCTGAACGAGGCTAGACTCGCCGAGTCTGTTGTTACGACCTGATGTTAGTAACATGAATGGCATTGAATGCCTATGATGAGCCTTCTCACTCTGATCGCTTCTCTTTCCGTCTGGGGCCACATGCCCTTTTGATCTCACAAATAATATTGTGATGTCGACACCAGTCACATGGGACTGTGGTACTATCACACTTGATCTTCAGACCTCAGCAATGTCCTGTACTGTAAGACCACAAGTAGAGAGGCCATGTTCTTGTAATTGATCTATCTTTACCTTTCTATGATGGCATGCATCACATGCACGGAGACGTACTCGCGTAGCTCGAGTGCCACCACTGCCGAATGCGGGCGAGCGGATGTTCACCAGCGGTGATCCCGGTTGTGGATTCATAGGATGGGCGGGACCTGACGCTCCGGGAACCCAGGTGAGCGTCACAGGTAAGGTGAGGAGTGAGCCGGAGGTCCGCAATATTGAACGCGGCATGCATCTAGCAAGGATGGAAGTGCGTATGAACGCTGAACCCGGCGGCAGTTACGCGTATGTAGGCATCCAAACCAGAGAGAAGGCAAGAATCCAGAAATTTCATCGGCGATTTGGAGTGGCGGAAGATTTTGGTGGCCGCAGAGAAAAAGAGTGTTAGTAACGGAACAATTGATCAAAGAAATGGGCTGTAACGGCTAGCGTTGATACAATATTTACCACCGTGGTTCTCTGGCCGGTTTTAAATGAGAATAAAGGAGTCAAGTCTTACAAACACGAATGCAGATCAGGTCCCAACCTGAGCCCCAAGTAGACCTAGTTCAATACATTGGTCGTCATCACGACACGGCCTTAGAGAATCTGAGTTGAAGAATGATCAGCAAACACGTCCCAACCACGAGAGAAAAACTACTCTCGCTGACATAAGCAGAGTTGGAAGGAAATCGGGTTCATGATCTTCCGAGGGCGATGTCTCTCATCAAGACCAATTAAATGAAGCGGAGTCGGCGATTGACACTACCGATGGCGCAAAAGGCTTGTTATTAAGCGGCATCGGAATTTCTTGTGGACCGAATGCCAACAGAAGAGTTCATACCATTGCCCGTCAACTACATACAGTATCTGTGATGTACATACGGAGTACTCCGTAGACAAATGGCGAATGCATCCACCGCGTCCTCATCCCACTCTCAAAGATAACATGCCGCACAGGCCCGAAACACAGGTCGATATTTTGTTGTTCGACTGGAATAATGTACGATCTGAGACACTTCATGATCAGCTTCTAGGAGCAGCCGGCTCGGTCAAGATCGCATATATCTCTGGAATGTCGTGATGTAGTTCTCACTTTCTGCATCGTCGTCCTCTTCCGCAGGATCCTGCTCGTAGCGTTCGAATTCAGAGATCACAACCCAACATGGAGCGATTAAAGTCGAACGCCTCGCGGGCGTCCACATCCTCAGCACCTCGAGTTCAAGCGCAGCATGGAGGATTCTTGTGGCAGACAGTGACACGTCAGTCGACGTACTCTACACACGAGGACGACAGAGAAACATACGATATCGATGAGGATTACACCGAAAATGATCCGTATGATGCCACATGGAATATCACCGGTGAAGTCAAGCATTGGAACAATCAAGATGTGGCGAGCGGCCTCAAGCCACGCAAGCTCAGGCTTACGTCGAGAAATCTGAATGTCTATGGTGAAGGCGCAGGCACAGTTGTCCACGAAAATATTATGCCCCTCTTCAACATCGCGGCTCAGTTATCAGACTCCAAACAGAAGAAACTAAGCATTCAGAGGAAGACCATCCTCAGTAACAGTCACGGTTGCGTGAAGCCTGGCGAGATGCTGCTGGTAGTTTGCCGGCCCGGCTCAGGATGCACGACACTTCTCAACGTGCTTTGCCAATCGCCGGCACGGTTACGCAGCAATTGAAGGCGATATTTTCTATGGCTCCGTGAACTACACAGAATCGAAGAAATATCGAAGCCAGATCGTCATGAATGCCGAAGAAGAACTCCATTTCCCGTCGTTGACGGTCGGACAGACCATGGATTTTGCTACACGGATGAAGATTTCCGCTCAACGGGCTCAAGATCTCCATAGTCCACTAGACTTTAACAAGGGGTTCAAATACTTCCTTCTTCGGTCAATGGGTATCGAACACACCCACGATACAAAGGTTGGCAATGAATATGTACGCGGTGTGTCTGGTGGCGAGTGTAAGCGTGTCTCGATCATTGAAACTTTGGCCACCCGTGGAAGTGTCTATTGTAGGGACAATAGCACGCGAGGTCTTGACGCCAGTACTGCACTTGAGTGGACAAAAGCTATTAGGGCCATGACAGACGTTCTGGGTCTTACTACAGTTGTGACTCTACCAAGCCGGAAACGGGATCTTCAGTCTCTTTGACAAAGTCCTGATCTTGGACGAGGGCAAGGAGATATATTACGGTCCTAAGGGGAGAATCACGACCGTTCATGGAAGGGCTGAGTTTTATCTGTGAAGACTCGGCCAACGTTGGCGACTTTCTCACTGGTGTAACGGCCCCAACGGACAGAGTGGTTAAGCAAGAGTTCGAGCACTTTCCGAGGACAGGATCAGCGATTCAGAAGATTTATGACAACTCAGAGACCAGGAAACGGATGCAAGCTGAATACAATTATCCGGATACTGCTGTCGCAAAAGAGAACAGCGTCGCTCGCCGCCCAAGTCATGACCTGTATCGTTCGACAATATCAGATTATATGGGGCGACAAAGCTACGTCCGCCATCAAACAGATCACTTCCATAGTCCAAGCTTTCATCGCAGGGTCCCTCTTCTACAACGCTCCGAACAACTCGGCGGGGCTCTCTTCTTTGCCTTGCTGTATAACGCTCTCGTCGCCATGAGCGAGACAACAGACTCGTTTACTGGAAGACCTGTGCTTGCCAAGCACAAACAGTTTGCCTTCTACCACCCGGCGGCCTTCTGCATTGCGCAGATAACGGCGGACCTCCCGATCCTCTTCGTTCAAGTCACCTGCTTCTCTGTGATACTATACTGGATGGTTGCCTTGAAAGCGACAGCAGGCGCATTTTTTATTTTTTTGGCTCCTCGTCTACTCGGTCAACATATGCATGACGGCATTCTTCCGGTTGGTCGGAGCCGCTTTCAACACCTTCGACGCCGCGTCCAAAGTATCTGGGCTCGCCGTAGCAGCGCTTGTCACCTACATTGGCTACGAAATCCCGAAGCCTCACATGCACCCATGGTTTGTCTGGATCTATTGGATCAATCCCATGGCATACGGTCTTGAAAGCCTGGCTGCCAATGAATTCCATCTCCGGCATATACCATGCATGACCTAGTGGAACAGGGTATGACACTACATACGCGGCTTGCACTGGAATAGGTGGTGCCCTGCCAGGTGCCAACTTTGTCACTGGCGACCAATATCTCGATTCTCTGTCGTACTCGCACTCTCATCTGTGGAGAAACCTCGGAATCGTCTGGCGTGGTGGGCGCTGTTCGCGTTTTCAACGGTGTTTTCCACTAGTAGATGGAAGTTCACCAGTGGCGGAGGAGTGCTTCTTGTCCCTCGTGAGTACAAGTCTAAAAGCAAACTTCTCAGCCAAGACGAAGAATCTCGACTCCCAGAAAAGATGCAGGAGAGCAGCGCAAGTTCCGCGAGGACTGAAGAGCAGCATACCGCTGAGAAAGGCCCAAACGATCAAGCAGATGGTCTAATGAGAAATAAGTCAGCTTTTACCTGGAAGAATCTGTGTTATACTGTCAACACGCCCACTGGTGAACGTCAACTACTCGACAATGAGCATGGCTGGATCAAGCCTGGCAAATCAGGAGCGCTGATGGGTTCATCTGGTGCTGGGAAAGCACGCTAATGGACGTCCTCGCGCAACGAAAAACCGAAGGTAGAATCTAGGGCAGCGTTCTGGTGGACGGTAGGGAGCTTCTGGTATCGTTTCAGCGCTCGGCCGGCTATCGCGAGCAGCTTGATGTTCACGAGGCCTACTCGACGGTGCGCGAGGCTTTGGAATTTTCTGCACTCCTTCGCCAACCTCGAGATGTCCCCACCGAAGAAAAGCTAAGGTACGTTGACACGGTGATTGACCTGCCTGAGTTACATGACCTTGAGAACTCGCTCATCGGTCGGGTTGGTGCCGGTCTCTTGGTTGAACAGCGTAAGCGCGTTACGATCGGGGTTGAGTTGGTCCCTAAGCCCAACATCCTCATCTTCCTTGATGAACCCACCTCGGGGCTACGGCCAAGCTGCTTTCAACACGTTGCGATTCCTCAAAAAGCTCGCTGCTGGTGGTCAAGCTGTTCTCTGCACCATCCATCAGCCATCCGCGCAGCACTTTGCTCGGTTCGACACTCTCTTACTGCTGGCCAAAGGCGGAAAGACAGTCTATGTTGGAGAGATTGGTGACAATGCCATTAACATCAAGGATTATTTTGGTCGCAACGGTGCGCCTTGTTCTCCCGATGCAAATCCTGCCGAACATATGATTGATGTTGTATCTGGATCTCTGTCAAAGGGCAGAGACTGGAACGACGTCTGGCTTAAGCCTCCTGAGTACACTGCGATGATCCAAGAGCTTGATCACATTGTGGAATATGCCGCTTCGAAACCTCCGGGAACTGTTGTTGATGGCCACAAGTTTGCCATTCCCCTATGGGAACAGATCAAGCTAGTTACGCATCGCATGAACGTTTCTTTGTATCGTAACAACGACTACACGACCAACAAAGTCGCACTTCATGTTTGCGTGGCACTCTCCAGCGGTTTTACTTTTTGGATGATTGGGAAGTCCGTCGCCGACTTGCCGCTTACCCTGTTCGTCCAGTTTTCTTTTTGTCTTCGTGGCTCCCGGCGTGATCGTGCAGCTTCAACCTCTTTCCATTGAGCGCAGAGATCTGTATGAAGCGCGGGAGAAGAAGAGCAAGATGTACCACTGGGCACCTTTCGTTACTGGCCTCATCGTCTCGGAACTGCCTTATCTTGGTGTCTGTGCAGTCTTGTACTATGTCTGCTATTACTACACTGCAGGTCTGCCGTCAGCTTCGAACAAAGCCGGCGCGGTCTTCTTTGTTATGTTGATGTACGAATTCCTGTACACAGGTATCGGCCAATTCGTCGCGGCCTATGCACCCAATGCCGTGTTTGCCTCGTAGGTCAACCCGCCGTTGATTGGCGTCCTGGTTTCATTCTGCGGTGTCTTAGTCCCTTACGCCCAAATTCAAACATTCTGGCGGTATTGGCTCTATTATCTCAACCCCTTCTCCTATCTCATGGGTGGGTTGTTTGTCTGCAAGGAGCCGGAGTTCGCTATTTTTGACACACCCGATGGACAAACATGCCAACAATATCTGCCTGACTTCATGCATGGTATGGGGTTCAGGATGAATCTCACAAGCCCAGGTGCGACTAGTGGATGCCGCGTCTGTCAATACGGCCGTGGTAGTGACTACCTTTACAACATTAACTTGAAGGATTACTACTACGGTTGGAGAGACAACGCGATTGTGGTGATTTTCGTCATCAGCAGCTACGCTTTGGTGTATGGGATGATGAAGCTGAGGACAAGAGCGACGAAGAAGGCTGAATAGACAGCTCTGAATTCCGGAGATGTGATGTTCATTGTACACCGGAGTTATCGTGGGGCTTATAGAACGGATTGGCCCGGTATCAAACTCTATACATATCTATCGTCTTATACACTAGTTAGGTATTTTGTATTTTGTTAATGTTCTTGTGGCAATGATTCTGAGAGGCAATTTCAAATTCCAACAGCAACAAGGCCGTTCAACCTCTAGAGCGGAGCCTCGTTTTGACGGTTGTAGTAATGAGAAATGATGCCATGTGAATATCGCAGCTTGTGTTGTTGGCCCCTTAATGTAGGGATTTAAGAGACCTAGATGATAGATGTTGTTCAACGTTCCTGAGACAAGCTCGATGAAGCAGCGCCTTGAGATTATGGAGGAGCTTTACTGAAAATTTACCGCGGGAGTTGCAAGCAAAGATGTCGCCACTTGAAGTACAGTTCTGGGCAAAACACGAACAGGCCGGCAGGGAAGCGAGGTGGCGAGCCAACCATCTCTTATATGAGCCGATGGTGAGTTGATCATCGTACGATTCCGGACCACGGAGATCTCAATTGAACTCAAACATCGAGGTCTCCCAAGAACGGATAGATCGAAACGCTACCAGGCAAATACGTACTGTACAGTGACTCTAGCGGAGTGCGGATATTAGGGAATTCAGTGGGTCAATGTCGCTCACTGAGGCATTCCTGGGAAACGACTACTCCGCTGTAACAGTTAACGGATGTCTCTAAGTCTTGACCGTACGCTTCGAAGCCCGCGAGGGGTGTGATATCGTGGATTTCTAGTCGATGAGAACCCACGGTGGTACAAGTAGTCAGTATAACAAGTGAAAGCTATAGCGTGGAGCAGTGGCCCTGTGCGAATTGGTTGGTGGCAGGAAGTACCCCACCGCGAACAGAAATCACCGGCTGAAGATGCTCCACTCCAGAATTCATTTCCGAACCTCCTTGCAACGAAAGATTGCAGCGGTTTTGCAAATTGAAGGTAGTAAGAGAGCATCTCCGATGCATCCCTCTGGCTGGTGTGGAAAAGTTTCAGAGAGGCGGTGGTAATGCTACTAGTAATGGGTGTCTTACAGTACAGTACCCACCCACGAAGTCATGGCCAAAATGCCGTAAGTCGTCTTGGAAGAAGCATGGTTGCCAGGAGCATACAGTATCTATGGCTGTAACACTTTCGTTGAGGAAGGACCAGGCAGTAATTCGAGCCATAGTCCTAGTAGTTCGGTCAACTGACGCCTCATCCAATACACCTTGATTATTCAGCACTCAGTAAGAGATACAATGTACCGTACTAGTAGGAGTAGCCGCGCCCACAATCCCGCACTGGCAAAATCCCTTGGTCACTCTTAACTGCATCGCTCGCGACTAGTCCTGCATGGTGATACAGTAAACATGCCCAAGCTCAGAAAGTGCCGATTTCAAACTCAAGAGACGACGAATGACTTCTCGACGCTGCTCAGCAAGTTGAGAGCGGGTAATCACCTCGATCAGTGCTGTTATGCCAGCGCCGGCATGCGGCATGGCGGTAATGAAGCTCCTTCGACGATTGAATCAGGATCGTGACACTTCGAATATCTTCGCCAATTGGAGCCCACCCTCTAGACAAAGGTCGTAGGAGTTGACGGCACGAGGTTCTTGGGTGTTCTAAATGTATTGAAGGCCGCTGTTGTGTGGGTTAGACTGACCTATAAAAGGCCGATACAGCATGGTTCGAATGGCGTGGTACTGCTGACTTGGATAGATTGTCAGTTTGACGGACTGGATCATTGCATGACGGCATCTTTGTACGGTTTGGTTCAGTTTGAGGATCGGGACCTTCCTGAAGGAGGAAGAAATTCGCTATCACCTTCTGGACGTTTTCTGGCTCCCAGTTCATTTCGATCTCTCCAAGCAGAACCAGCATTGCCATGTTGGAGGATGTGTTGACATCACTTGTCCGACTCGTATGGCTGTCACTGACCTTACTGGCAATATTCATAAGCGACTTGGCTGAGTCATAGATAATTTGCTGTTGTGATATTTTCTGGCCGTTACTACTAGGACTGGTCCAGCATAGGATCGAACTGAATGAGTTTGCGCCTTTCAAGTCACTCTTTTTCACACAGATCGGACGGACGAAGAAGAGTGGCCAGCATCTGAAACTTGATCAGTATGCCATTTGCTCGTCAATTGAACTAGCCGACTTCGAGCCTTCCTCGTCAAACATCTCACACGCAATAGAAAGTTTCTCGCGAACCTCGGTCCCCTAGGTGCTGAGACCGAGTAAAATGCTGCCTATGTTGAGCCCTAGGTCGAAGAACAAGCGATATGCCATGCCAGCATACATCCAGCTCATCATGTCTCTTCCAGCGCCGCATTCGAAGTCACTAGGAAGTAATAACGCTTGAATTGATCGACGTCTACCACCCCTCTCCAGTTCCGGGTCGACCAGTAGTTTTGCCTGCCGGTGGAAGGTCGATACATGGTGAGACCATGAGCTTGATGATGTCTGACCTTTCCTTGTGAACGAATCCAACACTAATGGCCAGCATTTTGCCTGAGCAGTAGTCTTTGCTTTCTAAAGATGCCATTTGCATTTCGTGGAATGTGAGAGAATGAGAGGCTTCCCAAACTGATGTTAGTCTGGAAACTGGACGTCACTTCTGGACTGTTTTGCAGGACGGCCAACAGAAGCCAGTTCAAGAGCAAGAGGAGGGGAAAATGTGGGTGTTACGTTTGGGCTGCGGAACGGGAAAGAAGGGATTCAAGGACCTCGACTCTTCGGTCCATTTGTTCGATCTCGACTTCAGATCGCCTAAATGACCGCATCAGCGTGTTATGTTCCTGGGTTCGACCGCTGCTGCGCAGATTAACTGTCTATTCATGTTCCGATCTCTAAAAACAGTTTGGATTGCGGAAGAGTGCTTAAAATCAATCATGCGCCGTGGGCCTGTGCCCCGCAAATTCTTCCGTGGAGGCTAAGAAACGGGCGCCATACAACAACCTCAGGAAATGTGGGTCAATTACAAAGTCGTCAGATTCTGCCTCATCCGTTTACGAAGTCAAAGCGATGGTCAAACTATGCCTTTCAACAGGTCACGCGTCCAATGTCTTTCTATCTGCAGAAAGACCGATCGGGTTGAGGGAACCTGTCAAAAGTGTAACTTGATTCGAAACATTTTGGACCTCTGCATTCCCTAGTCGAAATTCAATCACGTTGGTCCTCAAGTGGTTGAAGGCAATTTGGTGTAGACTATTCCAACTGCATCAGCGAAATAGTCATACTGAGAGGAGTCCTGCGTCACCCATCCTTTTGTGAGGAAAATATTCATTTCAAATGCACCAGTTTCAGATAAAACCTTGCCATCACAGCGTCTTTTTCTGGCGGTCCAGAAGCCGAACCAGTTTGCGGAACGGAGCGGCTCATTGACGCCAGGCCAGGCCACTTTACCCGAGATGCCAGCAATTATCTTTCCGCACCATAAGTTTTCTGTTCTGCATAACGATCTGGCCATAACCTCGGTCAACCTTCACCATAATCTTGACAATTAGTAGTGTTAGTGAGACAGCGGATTCAAGGTCATCCAAATGGCGAGAACTCAACATCCTGGTATATGATTTGCCCCTCACATTAAGCTATCAAGAACCTGAAACTCATGAATCCAATAGAAGTCCATGTCGCTGTACTGATAGTGGGCGCAGGCCCTGCAGGAGCCACCGGTGCGCTGCTCCTAGGCCGGTATGGGATATCCTCGCTTGTCATTTCCCACACAAGACAACAGCAAATACTCCGCGAGCCCATATCTTCAATCAGAGGCCAATGGAGGTCCTCAGAGATGCGGCATTAGAAGACAAAGCATTGAGTGTAGCCACTTCGGGCGAATACATGATGCATACGACCTGGCAATGTTCGCTTGCAGGGGAAGAAATCGCTCGGTTGTACTCCTGGGGAAATGACCACCAGCAAAAAGGAGATTATCAAAGGGCAAGCCCTTGCTCGATGACTGATGTACCTCAAAGCGTCCTAGAGCCCATCTTGGTGGAAGCAGCAACCGAATCAGGTGCCGAGTTCCGGTTCAATACTGAATTTGTGGCTCAAGAGCCCATCGACGGTGGGCGAATCAGAGCAACTGTGCGCAATCGAGCTTCCGGTGACAAGTTTCATGTTCTTTCTCGATATCTTCTTGGTTGCGACGGAGCGAGAAGTGCCGTTTTTGCCAGTACCGGCATCCCTATCATTGGAAAGCAACTCAACAATGCTTTCAACGTCCACATCGAATCAGATCTCTCCAACTACTTCAAAGCTCGTCCCGGCGGCTTGAGTTAGATATTGAATTCCGATGCGCCAGCATGGTCAGCCGTAGGGAATTCTAGGACAATCAGGCCTTGGAACGAATGGGTTGTCTCCATGCATCCTTTACTCAACGGTGCAGACGAAGCTTTCGAACCCTCGGACGAAGACATTTTAGCAAGGCTCCACCAAATGATCGGTGGCAGCACAGTGCCTATTAAAATCAAGTCATGTTTCAGGTAAGAAAATGTCCATTGCCCCTTGCTGCGGTAATTCTCAGACAAGATAACACGTGTTCGTGCTTCTAGGTGGACGATTAACGATCAGGTGGCTGAATCGTGGCAGTAGGGCAACGTTATATGCTTTGGCGATGCCACGCACCGCCATCCACCTATCAACGGTCTGGGGAGCAACACCTGCATTTCCGACGCTTTCAATATTGCATGGAAATTAGCATACGTCCTTAAAGGCCAGGCTTCTTCGGCAATCCTAGACACAATCACCCCAGATAGAAAACCTGTGGCAGTTGGTGTTGTCCGCCGAGCCAACGAAGGCATGGTCGCTCACAGAGATCTATGGCAGGTTATCGGTCTCGTCAAAGAGGAACAAGACCGCTTCTTCGAAGTTCGAGCTCAAGCATCTGCAGATGGCAAAAGTTTACGACAAAATTTGGACGCTGCCATTGAAAAGATCACCAATGAGGTCCAGGCGTTAGGAATTCAAATGAATCAAAGCTACGTGAATTCGGCATTGACCAAAATCGAAAATGTTGACATCCATCCCACTTTTGCGGACCCAAATCCCATCAAACATCTGCTGGTCTCGACTTTCCCAGGATACCACCTCCCCCATATTTGGCTCTGCGAGCCAGGTAAGAAAGAGCGCCTGTCTACCCTTGATCTTGCTGGACATGGCGTGTTCACGCTGCTTACGGGCATCGGAGGCGACAAGTGGAAAGTCACTGCTGCAGAGCTTACCCACAGAAGTAAGTTGATCTTGAATGCATTCTCTATCGGCTATCGGCAAGACTACGCTGATATGTATCGTGACTGGCCTAAAATACGTGAGGTGGATGAGGATGGAGCTATTCTCGTTCGACCCGATCATTTTATTGCATAGAGGTGTGCAAATATGGTTGACCAGCCGTTTGAGAAGTTGAGGTCTGTGAAAGAGAGTATCTTGGGCATTGACATAGATTAAGGATTGTATCTTTGAATTTTACAAATCTGACACGAATTTGATCAACTTCCTCCACACATAATTTCGTCCCTCAACATTGGAAGGGATAAATGCTCACCTTCAACAACACTGCATGTGTTTAGGGGTTTGTTCCGAACTTGGTGCCATGCGCAAAGGTTGGCCAGAACATTGTTTCCCCAGAAAATCCAACGCTTACTAAACAATTACCTGAGAAGCATTAGCAGGCTTCTGGAGTCCAAACTACATCTTCGCTAGCGAGCTCTAGGTTTCAACGTCTCATTCTGCAACAGCTCAATCCAATACCCATCTAGGTCCAGCATGAATGCCATGTGGTTCATCAAGGTTTCGTTCAACCGCTTCGGCCAGCGGACATTCGGTCTCTCGAAATGGGCGCAAGCTGCATCAAGATCGTTGACCAAACCCCTTCGAATCCGAGTTTCCATCATAATAAGAACAGCCAGCTTTGTTCTCCGAACCTTCGAAAGTGGAGACAAAGCCTTGTGACTTAGGTGTGGCTTTGAGATTGTTCTCTCATAACCAAGAATGTAGTTGGTGGACTCATCTTCTAATTGTTCTCGGTGTCAACCAAGACCATTGCCAGTACCTCTTGACAGAATTCCAAGCTGGAGACAGGGTCCTTGATTCTCAGCATATTTTAATGTACTCTACATCCATTTTGCTGGAATTGGGTAAATTTGCTGACCAATCGGACGCAGTATCCATAGGCGTCGGAGATTGTTGCTATTTGTCAGTGCTGGGCATCGCCGGGAAGTCTCAGGGATGAGACACCGACCTCCTTTTAGTTTCTGGCAGAGTGCCTCAACATTCTCCACCAGTATCGAGACGTGCCCGTATCCTATGTAAGGTTCTCGTTTCCATTTGAGTACTTTACACCCCTCATCAGTCTCAGTGCCATAGTGATGCATAAGTTCAGTGACTCCAGAGCGATCGGCGTCGTGAAGGCCGCTTGAAGGACTATCGGGCTGGTCATACGTCATGTAAATAGAGTAAAACCCTTCGTGCATAATAACAAGCTGATCGATCTTTGCAAGACCCAGCAGCTCGTAAAATTCCACTTTTAAAACCATTAGTTCCCAACATCGGCTTCAACATTGCAAATTTCCATCTCTCCCTTGATGTTTTGGAGTCTTTGACTCTGATTATCATATCGTTGAGACAAGGCAAGTCAAAATTACTTTAGCATCGGAAATAAGGGGTTCAATACACGGATCATTTTATATGTGGACAAGTCTGAAGCTGTACTGCCATTTTGGCAAGATTCGTATGGTCCTCTAGAAGGTGCGCGGAAATCTACTTCTCGTATACGGTCTTCTCATGACTATCGAATACTTCTTAGTCGCCGCCACTGGGTTTAAGGTGTCCGAGTTCTTTGCTCTGATGGAGGTCTACGGCACGAAAGGTGTTAGCCTCCTTCCCTTACGGATCCTGGATGGTACTACCAGTAACGCAAAATTGACTCGGAATTGCAGATTTGGCTCAAACGTGGTTTCGGCGCATGGCTCCGCTATCTTGCAGTCGCAGACTCAATCTGTGCACATAGCACTCTCCCTAGTAGCTCCGATCATCGATGGCAGTGCGAGGACCATTTCCGTCAAGGGGACTGCTGAAAACTGAGCACACTTTGGACGTCCACATACGGCTCGCTGACTCAGTGTTTGCAGCCAGTTGTTCAAATTGGTACCATGACAAACTTGGACGCAATGTCGCAAATTGGCCTCGCCACGCGCAACGTACTGGAGGCTCACATTACTTCCCCAAGGGAATAAAGTTCATCACGATCGCTGGTTCGAAGTGGGGCTGTCTAAACACCATAACGAGGTTGGCTGGACAGATATCCAAAACATCTTTGGCTTGCAGGGCTTCTCCTCGTGGTGACATCATGACGGCTGATCCAAGTTCTTTGTCTTTGCTTGGAACCATCTCTTCGATCCGGCAGATGTTAGCTGTTATGGGTATCGTGTCAGTTGCCCTTCGACAAGACTCTCTTCTCTGATAGCATTGCTCTTCTTACTCTTAGGGCAGTAGCTCTCGAATACACTCCGGAAAGCTTAGGAAGGGGCCAATACTCCCTTGAGGACGGACGGGCCGAAGATACCGCAACTGGGGCGGCAATTAGGACCTTACAGAGCTTACGGCATTTTGTACTTCTACAGTAAGTCCGCTAGTATTCTACGAATGCTCAACGCAATTTACAGATAGCCAAACGGTGATCCTCATGCCGAGCAGCGAGTTACTTTCCTCGGACGATGGCGTGGAAACAATCTAGCTACTAGTAATGCGCCAAACAGCTTGCGGAGCAATGGCCTCCGAGCAATTTCTTCAGTGTAAAGGCACACTGAGTCGTCATTGAATGAGACGTGGCAGAAAGTTGGGAATCTCGGTTCAGAGTTTCTGCCATTATTGGATCCGTATCAATTGCAGCAGTAGTCAGCCCCAGTGTCGTAATGCACTTTGTCAAAGGGTGGCTTTGCGCTGAGCCAGCCGGCCTTAGCAGACCCGACAGTTCGATGCCTGAATGCGGCATCCGCCTTGTTCATCTTAAGTGTGGCCGCGCCATGCACTGCCGCCGCAGCATCTGCCAGCAATTGGACCTGGCAACACTTTTCCAAGCTCAGAAACCAGTAGGTAGCCTCCTCGATGGTCTTTCCGACGGTTAAGAGCCCGTGGTTCTGCAAGAGTGCGGCTTTCTTGTTTCCAAGAGCTTGAGCAATGACTTCTCCCTCTTCTTTTGCCAATACCACTCCGTTAAACTATGAGTAAAAAACATGGTCCTTATCGACGTCGTTTGTTAGCCAAAGACAATCCAGTCTGGCCGGAGGGGTTCATCCAGAGACTAGATGAACACTTACCTCGTAGAAGGCACAAATGTCCTGAGTGATGCAGTCGATTGGCTTTCCAAGTGCACAGAAAGAGCGACCGTAGGTGTTGTGACTATGCGCTGCGCAGATAACATCGGTCGAGCGGCGTGGATGGCAGAATGGATCATGAACGCTGCTACGTTCAACAGTTTATGTTCTCCGCCGCCAATGATTGTTGCCGTCATGGTCGACCTGGATAAGATCCGATGCTTTGATGAGAGAAAATGATAGTCCAAATGGAATTGACCCAGAAAGTATTCTGTTCAACTGGGTCACGGCAGGTGATGTGGCCCGCGACACCCTCGTCGAAGCCGTATTTCCCAAAGATGCGAAATGCTGCAGCGAGACGGTTCTTCAGGTACTTTCGTTCTTCGTTCTTGTCTTTGAATGTCGGTGCATGCATAAACTCTTGCTTTGCCGCCGTCTCTTCTTGCGAGGAGAACTCACCCTCGGCAGAGAGCGTTCCATGACTCGGTTGCGTACTAGTAGCTGTTAGTGTAGCCATTGGGCTGTTGTGTGAGACTGCGGTATTCAAATGCTGATAGCCGCTGTGTCTGGACAATGGCCTGGCACTAGGGCTTTTGGTTCCAAACAGTTTGCTACGTAGTAGTAATACGAGTCTTCGGAATCATATCAGCGGATGCATTTTGCAAGGCGCCGAATTTCTGAAATGAGCGAGATAAAATTTCGTCCACGCGGGGACGCGGATGGAATTCAAGATTTTAGTATCCTCGGAACGGCGGGCGCGGACTTTAGAAAGAGGAAACGGTTGGCGAGTCCTGTTTCCGAGTTCGGTCTTGTGGGCTTCGAGGGGCATTCTGTCGGGGGTGGTACTCCTCTACCCTTGTAATAGGGAGTGCGCAAATAAAAGTCCCTATGTTATTCAGGTACTCGACTACTATTCGGACGTTGTCGAGAATGCTTAGGCGGATTTTCGTACTACTCGTCTAGTACCTTCGTCGAGAAGTACCAGTAGCAGTCCATAATTCCAATTTCAATTTCAACCTTACAGTACTGAGGCATCTGCATTTCATCTGCGTATGCAGTTTCCACTCGTTGAGATGCAGGATCCAGAAACTGGTACTGTAAACCAACGCTGCGATACCTACTAAGTGAGCCGCCGCTTACCGCCCCTATCTTTTCGGAACGCCCTCCCAAGCCTCTTCTCATCCTGCCCCGCTGATCCCGTCAAGTGGATGACCTTCAATCATGGGCTGAGCGCTCCCGCTATCAACCAGAGAACGGGCAAGTAGCAAAAACATATCTTGCTTGAGCCGAAATTCCGGCCTATCATTGTACGGTATGGATACATTCTGCGCATTTGCTAATGCTCGAATGCTTTTGGATAGATGACCGTCGTCATCGTGTTGTGCTGCAAACTCAAACAGGCTCTTCCAGGACCTGGTCTTTTTCTAAGGGACATGGGACAAGGCGTAGGTGAGCTCCGGTTCTGGACAACCAATTCCAGCATATAAAGCAATGATGACCCTTCCGAGATATTCAACTAGGCGAGCAACACCCGTCGGAGGGAAAGCTGGATGTTCGAGGAAGGCAGGGAAATGAACAGTGGGGGTCAGCCCATGGAGAGTGAAGAAGTCGAAACGATTCTCGTAGGGAGGTCTCTGCGCACTGCAAAAAATGTAGGCTATAGGAATAGTATGTGGTCAAGATGCTGTCAGTGATCAGGGTGCGGCTGTCACACTTACCTGCTGTATTAGCAAGTTCCGATGACTTCATGCCAACCTCATCTTCTTTCACCCGCCATCCTGCTGCAATTTCGATAATCTCTTTTCCACCTTACGGTATCACCCCGTCCCGGATTTGGTCTCGAGAAATAAAGAATTTCTCGCCATCTTTCATTTACCTCCACCACTGTTCCCGCATTTCTCCTGACCTCCCTCACTGCTCTTCGCAGGCTGTCACATGTCACTCGAAGAGCCTGCGCGTCTTCCTGGTACGTAGTCCGCGACCACCAGGATCAGCCGATCCGGGAGTCTGACCACTGCGGCCGTCATGTCAGGCGACTCGATCCGCACCTGCTCCGCCTCCACCTCTATGTTGATCCATAGCATGCTCCGGATCCTCCGTGCATGAGGTTCCTGGATCGCGAGGACCGGCATGTCTGGTACTTTCTCGTCATTCATTAGACTGTCGTGTATCTCGCCTTGCTTTCTCACATTCAGCTGCATCATATGGAACACTCTACTCATGATGAGACGGGTAGAGTCTTCGGCAGTTTCGGCTGAACGATTCGTGTGGATCTCCGCACGGAACACACTTTACGACGGTCGCGGTGCATTCGCTGTGGCAATGTCCACCACCGGCGCATCTCGCGCACCTTTGTGTATTTCCGCAAGTGAACAACGACACTGCTCGGGGCAAGGACGGCGTTCGAATATCACAGTGTAGCCAGATTCTCCTGCCACGTGAAAGAAACTTTCCCTCAGGAGGCGTCTTGCGTCGCTGTCCTTCGTCACGTATACTACCATAGAGCCATATGCCTTGGGTGCCGTTCTCTTGCTCAGCCATCTTATCTTCGCGACTGTCGTTCCATTTTCTTGGCCAAATGTCTCCGTCGCTCCGGCTCGGATGTCTCCATGTTCGTTCAAAACTGCTAACCGGTTGACATTGTCCACCTTGATCGGGTAGAGTTCGTCCCTCAGTATTCTAACGCCTGGCGCCGCCTTCGTCCCTACTGCCAATTTGACCATGTCATGTTCACTTTCGTCTCTGCACACGATTCTGATGCGGCTCGTGGTTTTCACATCTCTGGTGACTGCGAGGCAGCGCCAACTCTTTGTCCACTACTGGAGCGGACCTCCTTTTCCACGGTTGCCCGGATGGCGCCTGGTGAGGTCTTGTCAACGTCCTATGATACCACCCGGGAGGTGTCGATTGTGCAGTGGAGCGTATCTGCTATGACCAATTGGCTGGGAAGATGTCTTGCGAGACCGTTCGTGCCAGCAGTGGTCACATTGGGTGTCTGGTGCATTGACCCTGGCCCGGTTCGCTTCGCTGCGATGAATGCCCACGACGGTGTAGAGGACAGCAATGCCGATAGTTTATCGACATGGTCTCGGAGTGTGCAGATCTCACCCTTAAGCTCGTTGTTCTGTGCTTTCCTTGTTGTTGTTCTTCCTTCAGCTCCTTCAACTAGAACTGGGCCCCTTGGATCGACCTGCTCTGTTGGTCAATAGTCTTCCTGAGCTCCTTGACCAGCAGAAGCAGTTCCTTCAGGTCGGTTGTGGTATTTTCATTTTCCTCCTCATTCTCATCGTCGCTGTCTTCGACATCTCGAAATTGGAATGGTTGGGAACTCTCAGCCCGCGTCGCTCGGCGCGTGCGTCGTAATGTCTTATTTTCACGAACCTGGGCGGTTGGTGCCGGTGCGCGTTTTCTTCGAGGTGCTCGGGCGTGCTTTGCTGGTGACACAGTGATGGTTGCGTTGTTTGGGGTTCGATTCATCGTTGCTCACAAGGTGCGGCTGCAGCCGGCGTTAAGGACACGTGTCCTCTGCAGGGTCCGCGCTCGCCTTGTTTTCGCGCTCAGATGCGTCTTCTTGAATGGCAGTGTGTTCTTATATGAGTTAATTAAGCTCCAATAATTAACCAGCCTGTGAGGAACTAGCTACTTACGTTCTGTCACTGACCACTTCTTTAGTATTTCCGATCGACCAATCGCGGCTGAACAAGCCAAGAGAAAGATCAACCGAACCGTTCTGCCTATTCGTGGACACCAGCATCGGCCTCGAGTGGTGACAGCTAGCTTAGAATGACAGACCTTGAGAATGACGCTAGAATGACTAGCGGCAAGGGTCCCGGGAAAGAACGAGATTCCATTGTCTGCCCTCAGGGAGGGTCATGTGTGCCTCGTCCCTGGGTGCTCCGGCTGCAAGCCAATAGTTCATTGTCAGACCAGGTGAGCTTCCCCGGTCACGTCATGACACTTGTCATTTTGAAAAAACCGGGACCGGCATTTTCGGTACAATCCTCCGTACCAAGTACCGAGTGGGGAAGTGAGCGATGCACTGTTAGCTGTTGTGGAGCTAGGGGATTGTGGGAAGGTTGTGGGGGGTGATTTCGGGTTGTTGGTCGCTGGTATATGAAATGCGGCGAAGTTTTTGACCGAGAACCCAGCCGAGACCCGGCCGGGCGAGTACGAGTGCTCGTAGCCTTCCGGAGTCGCGGAGAGCGGATGGTGGATGGTAGATGCTGCCCCCCCAGGTTCAAAACCCCGCAGATCACAGTGACCTTCCCTACTGAAAAGATCGGTCAGCTCAACCTTGGGGAAAGTAGCGAGCTATTGTTCCCCCCTTCACACAAGCCCCCTCGCAAAAGATTTGATTCCACTGTCACCCTCATTGTGAACATATTACAGCCACCATGGCCGACCACCCCCGATCCAGCAAGCGCATGCGCGTTCCTGTGGCCTGTCGAAGTTGTCGGGACCGCAAATCTAGGGTATGGGACCCGAAAGACTCGTGGTCTACCGTCGAACCCTACAAGACTGACCAAGGACAAACAGTGCGATGGTGGGCGTCCAAGCTGCATGCGATGTACTGAAACGAAGGCTATGTGTGTATACGAAGAAAC
>NW_015622879.1:0-18470 GCF_000835515.1 Exophiala oligosperma
TATATATATATATATTAATTCGGTTCAGCTTTTAGAACGAGCTAAAGAGACTCTTAATCCTTAAAGATAAAGAGCTATACTATATAATTATTATTATAATATACTATAAGAAGAGAATTATGTATATATTAATAAACGATCTTAAGAATACTAATATATAACGCGAGTTATTCCGGAAAGTAATACTACTTATACTAGAGAGTTAGCTTAACTTCCCTAACTATATTATTAATGTACTAAAAGTGATGAATACTATACTAGATAGCGAGATTAAGTACCGCTAATAGAACTATAAGGTCACGTTCGAATCGCTCTAGGAGACTATCTAGCATAAGGACGCCCTTATATATATAGAGCCTTAGGGGTGAATACTGCCTACGAGACACACCTATAAAGTCTTATCTTTTAAGTAAAGTTTAGTTAAGTAGACTAGCTTAGTTTACACTAAAGATCTAGGCTTAGTTAAAAACTTAACATAAGCACATTAATACCTTAAGAATATATAAGCGCTACATAAATACCATAAATATTTAGTCCGACTTAAGCATAAGGTTAAGGTTATAATCATTAAGTAAATACTCACGCTAATGGCAGCTAAGGCTAATATCTCTATTGTTTTATCTTACTTTTACCGTTTAGGTTAGCTAATAGAGAGTAAATTAGAGAATATATACAGTAAAACATAATAAAAGAGCTAATAAGAGAAGGGTAAGTACGTAATATTTAATAAGTAAGACATCCCAGATTCTTAGGAGCCGACTTCCTCCTTGGGTGCGCACCTCTTGCCCTTTCGCTCACCCCAATCACACCTCTAACACTCTCGCTTCACACCCACCAGTCCCCTTGACTCACCCGCAGCTCACCTCGACTCACCCGCAACCACGGCGATGATAGGTTCGGGACGGAGGACTCGACAATGCGTGGTTCGAACCGGGTCGCAGCGACGCTGCCCGGCGAGGACCACCCTGCATTTTCGGCGGGGGGTGTTCAGGGTAGCGTCGAGCGACTTGTTCCCCCCAGCGATTAATGCCGCACGCACGTATAAAGGGGGGATCTGCCCGCGCTGCAACTGAAACGGTCGGTTGGTCTCCCAACTTACAGAACCTCGCCTTTTCGTGGGTTATCAGGGACCGGCTGAATGCGGTACGGTCCTACCCTCGTTGACATGTGAGAGCCGATGGCCTCCTACATTTTATCCCCTGCTTACTTGATTGATTTAGTGGCCCCTCTAAAGTGCTCAAGGTTCACCATGGAGGATCGACTCGCTGCTCGAAGACAGGCGGAACAGGACAGGCTTCGCGAAAAGCGGAATTTCCGCCACTGGGAAAGCCAGGCTACGGATGAAGTAGTTCTGAAGCCCATCAAGCCGAAAACCGAGAACGGTTATAACAGGATGCTCGACGCATGGGATAAGTGAGCCACTTCCAGTCGGTCTGGGAGACGACCGTATTGACACGGTGTTAGGTTTAGCGCTCGGCGCCGTGGCGCCTCCCCCTTCCACTTAAAGACGCTCAAACAGTTCTTGAAATGGTACTGCGACGGACGGAAGGGTCGTATCCCCGCGGCGGACGACGACGACGAAGACGACGGCGTAGACGACGGCGAAGGGGAGGAAGACGCCGACAGAGAGCTTCGAATGACGCAGGACTCCGTCTACACATGTTGGAAGAGCTTCCTATCAGGGTGGCAACGCCGAGAGACAACGTCCTTTCCGAAGCATATTCAGACCACGATCAAGACTGTAAGCTCCTCTATCGATAGTCTCCCAAACATAAGGTCAACGCTCAATGCCTTATACTCTCTAGCTTGTCTACGGCGGTGACAACAACTACCTAAACCTAAGAACAATACAGCGTCCGGCTCGAAATTTCACCGTCATAGACCACAAAGTTTGCGTTGGTCAACTTTGGGGAAACGACTGGCACGACTTCTACTGTGAATCATACCGCGTCCGTCTTCACCTGATGCAGCTCCTACACGCGAATACATCTGCTCGAACCGCGGAATACGTAATGAACCTAAGATATCGTGTATTATGCTACCCTCACCATAGCTTTATAGACATCGACCTTAGCTGACAGCTTTAGGATACCGCCATCTACCAAGTATGGTTTGAAGATAAACCGCAACCACAGATTGTGATCGATCTCTGTCGCAAACATACTAAGGGACTTGCCAACCTCCCGCGCAAACAGTAGGCTCTCCCCTTCTATCCAGGAGACACGAGACTAACCGCGGGCTAAAGACCAGAGCATCTCTTGTACGAACTTGTTGACCAACCGTTTTACTATAATACGGTGTTATTCTTCGTGAGTCCTATCCTCGCGCTTGGCGGCCTACGTGACTTCAAAACCTGGCAAGACATCCGTGCTATACAAAAGCCAGGTGGCCGTGAATGGGTTCCGCTGCACTACCATAAGGATTTACTGAAGAGGCCGGTCTTCCCGAGATATGCGTCCCCGTGGGAACCGGCGACGTCGATGATAAACGCTCTAGGTGACCTGGGAGAACGAGCAGGCTTCCGCGATAGACCGACGCCGGGTGCGATCCGTCGTGAAGGTCTACTCAAAGTTGATAGTGAGTGACCTAATGTATAAGGGAGATTGCCCGCATGGGAATGTGTACTGACTGGCGCTCTGAAAAAGTGCACGGTTATTCCATCAACGAAAGGATGAGACACGCCGACCATATCAACGCCAATACGTACGGGGGGTACTATCAAAGTGGCATCTCTACCGTAGATGGTCAGGCTACGTTCTTCGGCCTTGAGAAACAGGGAACGAAACTTCACGAAATGTTCCGTGGCTTCTCGATTCACAGAATCCATGATTACAACCCCGAACTCCCCCAGAATTTACACGCCAAACTAGACCGTTACGCCTCGGAAGCTATAAAGGATCCTGCTTTATATGAAGATTCGTCCGGCCTAGGAGTTACTCAAAAACTTTATGAGAAGAAACGACAGTACAAGGCGAGCCTTCTCCAACGACAACGGCTGTCATTTTTTGATGATTGGACGTCTCCCTACCCAAAGCTACCTTATGAATCTGATTTCCAACAAACTAGGAAGCTCATGCCTGAACGTGATCGCCTAGCATCCACGTTGTTCATGTCCGGCTCATTGCGAGATACCAACGGGTGCCGCATCATACAGGACCTTGTGGCTCTATGCTCATCACAAAACTCTGATACATTCTGTTCTACTCTCAACGAATCCCGAACCGAATGCCTTACCTGTGGTCTGGCCAGAACCAGCAGCAACCACAATTGGTGGTATCACTTGTACAGTTGTCGGAAGAAACAGAGCGCAGCCAATGGGGGGGTCTCTGAGTTTTGTTTCTTATGCTTCCAGTGGCTCGACGACGCTGAGTCCTGGCACAACCACGCTCGTCACCATCTCGAACACGTAGCAACTCTGCCGCTGAAATGTAACCTCACGGTCTTCCGTGGGAATGTTATCCGGCCCGCCCTCTGCCCGAACTGTCTGGGAAACGATATCCTCACGCCCACACAGAGGATGCGTCAGTTTCTTAATGTTACCGAGTGGAAAGACCATGTTCATAGGTGTTACCCTCGGCAAGGGCCATCATTTGAATGCAGACACCCCCGTTGCCGTCAGGTGCCGGCTTTTGACCAAAACAGTCTATTTATTGAGCACCGGTCGGACCTCCACCAGACTCCGTCGCCTAAAAGTGATCAGGCAAAGACACTGGAGTACGCCGATAAGCCAGTCTACCAAGCTAAACGGTCAACCGCCATCGATGGTAGACACCCTATTCGACGCTTGGCGGGTAGGCACGGCAGCAACAATTTCGTGAACTATTCATCTATGTGCATGAAAGAAAAGATTGAGAATCGGCGCACCGGAAAGCCACATAATTCCTCTGGAATCCCAGAACGGACGGTGGAGGTCTCAAGCGCATTATCTCAACGTCACCGTCGTCAGTCGGACCCTGCGGAAGTATCCGACACTGATCAAGCATCGTCCCCTGTTCTCGATGGTATCGAAAAAGGGAAAAGTGACAATGTACAACCACCGGCCTACTCGAAAGCGTCGGTAAACGATGTTCAGGCCCCGGGCAGTAACGAGGACCGAGGCAGCGTCGACTCAACTCCAGGACAGTCAGTAGTCCGTTTGCTTGGACAGGATATATCACTCCTCGAAGCCAAAAGCAGTGATGTACGGCAGGGTAAACGTCTATCTCTGGCAGCGGATGCCGACCAACAAGGCACACGAAAAAAGAGGAAATGCAATATCACGATCGAGATTCCACCTCGACCAACTGATTGGTGGGTCTGGGAAAAGCTTGTTTCTCCAACAGAGAATCGAGGCTCGAAGGCGTCTTCAAGCAGTCGAGATCCACCCCAAAAGCGATGTCCAGGCAGACCGAAGGCGCCAACCAAAATGGACGCCTTGGATGGTTGTGCACTGAAGCGACCACGCGGTAGACCGCCAGGGTCTCGCAATAAGAATAGACGCTTCAACTAGTATAGCTTATATCATCACGGATATCAGGACTCGAGCCACACCCGCAAAACAAGGCATTGTTCATTATATATATCTTACAAGGGGATGGATGATGGTCTAGTAAGCCAAGCTTCCCTTTTGTCGTCTCTACTCATGAAAACGTCTCTTCTACTCCTTCTGTGATATTTTACAATTATCAAGCGTATTAGGAAGTTTGCTGTTACATCTGGTTATAGTAGTACAGTAACTTCTTAGCGAAGATCCTAGTTGCCCGGAGGTATGGTATATAGCGCTTGATATTGGATCATAGTTGCTTACTATATTATCTATGATTTAGAAAATTGTGGTACGTTGTCTCAGATCTACCATAATTACAAGGGATCAGGTAAGCCGTTCTTATCTAAGTGGTATTCTATTCATCAGAAATTTAATCTCGCATAGCCTCTAATAAGTGAACCTAGCACTCAACGAAAGAATGAGTCAATGCCCGTGCACGAACACAGTTCGGACCACCACATGCCGGGCACGTGAGACCGGGACACCAATCCGTTCCCATCTCTGACACGGTTATCCACGTAAAGTCCTCGACATGTTTCGCACACAGTATGCACTCTTGATTAGTCGTAGCTTCCGGTACCTGTTGGCAGCATCTTGGAGGGTAGGTAAGCCAAGCCGTTACTGGTATCGCGTTATCTGCTGTATTGGGAGGGCCTTGGAAACTCCACCGGTCCACTGGTTGATAATTGTAAAGACAGTCGTTGCCCGTCTCAGGTGCAGCAGGGTCCTGGTCAAATATCGCTTGAACATCGTTGATCGTATTCGCAGGTTGTTGTCGCTGCTGGAGTTGATTCCAGATAAGGCGGCCGTCCTCTCCAAGCTGTGTAGAAGCCACCTCTATCGCCGCGACGGTAGGTACTTCGGCCATCTGACCCTTTGTACCGTCTGCTTCTCGTTTCTGCTCTTTATCCTGGCCACTGTCGGAGGGTTCCACTTCAGAATCTGCTTGCCTTGTTTTATGGCACTGCAATTGCTGTGTGGCGGTATCCAATGCCAACTTCACCTGCTTTAACTCTGCCCTAGATGTAGAAAGGAGCTCCCTAGCATGTGCTTTGCTTTCACTGAGTTGTTTCTGTAACGATGAGACTTCGCCTTTTTGCTCGGTAATGGTCCGTTGAGCCTCCGCCAGCTCTTCTTCTGTTGAGCTGTAAGTGGTGGCTTGATCTCTTATTTGTCGATAGACTTCCGTGCATTCCTTCTCCATTTGTTCTTTTGTGGCTTTGGTACACAACAGCTCTTCCATGGTTGATTCGGCGGCACGCTGGGTCTGTACCAGACTCTGATTGGTCGATGATAGTTGCTGCCTGTAATTGTGTAGTTCCTGCTCAGCTGCTTGGTCTCTCTCGTGGAGACATCGCCTCAGGGTTGCAAGCTCGCTAGTCAGACTAGTGACAGTTTGTTCCGTTTCCATGAGATGCCTCCTGACCTCGGTGATCTTGCTTTCTTGCTCACTATGTTCACGTCTGACTCTGCTTAACGCCTCCTCCGTTGAGCCAAGTTTTTGGCAATTCACCTGGAGTTGCTGCAGGTACTCCTTTGGTTGACGCGCAATGCTCTGATAGTGCACTGTTGATTTTCGCTCCCTAGCTCGGTACCACTCCGAGGGTGTACTAGGCTGGATTTCCGAGTGACGGACGCGACGCAGACTCCTCCGCTTCCGTTTCGGTTTGATTCTCAACTCGAGACTGGTTTGAAGGGATATCGTGTACTCGATAAGCTTCTCCTTCGTGGCACTCTGGAGATGGGTTTGCAATTCAGAACGGTCAGCGGGAAGCTCACTGCCCAACTGTTTCGAAAGGACCTTCTTCCAAGAGCGAGCAGAATACTCGTCATCTATGAATGAGGAAATTCTAGCCACGAGCTCTTCCTCATTGTACTCCTCCAACTTTTTCTGCGTTCTGGTAGGTTTCTGTTTGCGATCCATGAGGAAGAGAAGTAAGGAAGGTGGGAGAAAGGAGGAGGGCGGGCGGTATGAGACCTTTAAATATGCTGTTAGTGCTTTGTGATCATGGGTGCATTCTTTTCTTGTCTTAATCCCTGTCCTTGCCCATCGTGCCAATGCCGCTGAGGTGGGTGGGAGCAAGGTTTACCTTGTACACTATGCATCCTAGTCTCTAAGCCCCGTCTCGTCACGTCTTACTTTCCTCTTGTTCTCTCTTGGTGATGAGTTTATTGTGCCTTCTGTGGGTTTTTTTCTGCTCACACACATATCCTGCCTCCAAGGTCACAAAACAGAGCCAGAGGACTACCGTCTCCTCTCTTCTAAACTTATATTGCCTCTTGGCCCGTGTGAGGGCTGGTGGCACTCTTCAAGAGGGCAAGTCGTCGTAGCTCTGCGTTCGAACCACGCTCTTGTTCGGTTAGGACAATAATCCAATGGCAGAAATAGCTCACCAGAAACTAAAATAGTAGAAAGGGAAGCCGTCAAAAGCCGAGTCATCAGCCACGCGGAAGCTGTGATATGCCAGATATCCAAGAGGTACCTGCTTGGGTAATCTCTGCTTATGTGTGTATAGGCTCATGGTGGCCGTATGTTATACTATCCTCTTCCAGTGTTGTTTGGGCACGGATAGCAAGCAATCAGCTGGAAGAGGAGAAAGAATCACAGAGCCATGTTAAAGCGCCATCAAGACATCGGGCCCCAGGAACAGCCCTAATCAAATCACTGTTCACACTATCTACTCATTAGTAACGGGTCTGCTCCACTACTTTCTGCCGAGCAGAAGCATGGATTACGCGGTGGCGAACCTCATTCAGACTAGAAGACCAAGGTAGGTATAAGAGACTGATCATTCGACTTTGGCAGCCAATCCAACTGATAAAGGGGCCTGGGGTGTTCTGATTCGAAAGTGGATCTGGGGCTCCAAGATGATCCAATCGTCTTTGAAATTCACTGTACTAACCGACCTTGACTTATACCGGCAAGCATGTTGGCCGCTACTGAGGCTGCTGAACTTCCAATGAATCTGCCTTGCTTCGTAGACTGATAGACAATCTTATTACTCTGGGGCTAGGTAATATTCTCCCAGTCAATTCCTAGTTTGGCTAGATGTTTCTCAGAGATACCTATACGTCTGAGTATTTCACTGTCCCTCTACCACTTACCACCCGAACTTTTCTTCGACGAAATCCAAATTTACACCTTTATCCAGCATCAGTCTTGAAACGCGCCTGACTTCATCGGCCAGCCCTCCACTGGAACAAACACCTACCCCGATACATCCCAACTGCTCAGCTGCTTCTTGGCTCATCAAGGACTCAACATCAGGCCTGCCTTTTGACATTCGAATGGTCCCGCCGGAGCTTTGTACGCATTCAGTCCAGCGAGCTCGAGTGACATATACAAGAATTTGCAATACTTCGCTTCGACCTTTCATAAGTAGGATCTCTCGTAACCATGGTCGGATCCAGTCAAGGCAGCCAGTGCTAGGAATAACCCATGCCAACTTGATTCTCTTGGTTGCCACCATTTCTAGGGCGTAACCTCGAATGAGTGTCCTTATATGTCCAAGGTGATGAGTGATCCCTACACCTCCAGCAAAGAGGATCACTAGCCCGTAGCTAGACAAATCTCGTGATATACCGTAAGGTCCTTCGATAAGGGCAATGGTTTGAAAAGGCGTAGCCGCCTTTATAGCTCGACGCCAGAGCTTTTTAGTTAGCCCAGATCGTGTCTTAATAATCAGGAACATGACTTTCTCTGTGGAATTCTCGGAGAGGTAGACGGTCTCCTGACCGAAGTATTGCCCTCCAATGCATTGTGAACCGGGTGACAGGGTCGAATCCAAAGTTCCAGACACTCCAGACCATGCGACTGAGAGTGGGTGAGCTGTCCATAAGCCAACGGATGGAAGGGTTAGATACAAAAATTGACCGGGTCTGAAGCTCCAGGGCCGCGGACATTTGATGGAGATCCGTAAGGCATAATGTGGTAGAACTTCGACATCTGCTGTAGTAGCCTTTCTGCCCAAGCTCCGATACAGCAAGGTGAGCAGCCGAAGACCACGAAAGCCTCCCCAAGCTCCGGCCGCTCCTACCACCAAGGCTTCCTGGGGCAAATCCTCGAGATGCCTGTAAAGACATGCCAACACCAAAACTGCCATCGCGATATGCAGATGTAAGAATAATTCGTAGGCCAAATGCCTCGCAGTCTTCAAACTCTGCAGCAAGATGACCGTGGATCCGAGAGCGGCAGTTAAGCCGCTGTAAATAAAAGGCGTGTGTGTGGCGGACCGCATAGCTGCCCAGCCTTCGAATTCCACCTTAACTATCAGCCAGCAGGTGGCATGGGCAAGGGCCTGAAGGATCGCTAAGCGTCCCAGCCAGCGATGAATCATGTTAAATGTAGCGTATGAGATGTTCAGCAATGATATCAAGGGATTCCTTATAGAAGATAGAACCATGATTGGAAGCAGATTCGTCACGCAGAGCGTTCCCGCCCGGTTTGCGGATGCCTTCAACACTTCTGCATTGGATTGGGTCCACGGTAATTTCCACGTGAGGTAAAATCCATTGGCGGCTATGAAGATAAGTATGATTGTGACTTCAATGCGCGTAGGTAGAAATCCTAGAACAATCCACCGACCCAAGGCGATTTCCCGGGCTCTTCGATTGCGAAACATAGAGGCGTAAAGCAGTCTGGCTTTTAGGAAGGAGATGCTGGGAGATCCGGAAGAAAAGGAATGCCGTGCTCCTCCTGCACCATCGATGGACACTAGAAATCGCACATAAACAGTGGCGCTTTGAGTAATCCTATAGGCCAAGAAGACTCCAATTATCCCTAGTATGGTCCAGATATATTAGTGCGACAAAGAATAATTGAGGTCGTCTAGGATCTTTTTATCGGTATCGGCGTCTTCCCCTTTATTGTAGTCAACCGAGACAGCTTGTGCCACTAGAATGAGTTGTAGAGAGAAGGGGAAAGTAAATCTGGTCACACGTGTGGTTGAAAGCATTGTATTTGAATCGTCGTCTCACTTATTGTTCAACGAGCGACGTCGATGTTACTACTTGAGTATATAAGCTAACCCGGTGGCCTTTATACTGGAGATGTTCAGCACACGAAATTTACACTACCTAGACTCTGAGGTACTGTATCATCTTAATAATGTCGTAGGATTTCCTGACGCATCAGCGACAATATAGGATAAGATCGCTAAGATGCAAGCTTCCTACTCCCACGATTTCCATTGTGACTTTACCTTCCTACTTAATTTTTAAGTAGTTCCACCTACTACTGTAGACTCGGAGGGATACAAACCTAGTACTCACGAGCTTTCATACAACGCTTGGACCAATATGCTCTATGGTACTCCAGTATTTCTCGACGCTTGTTCCTATGGTTAACCTTCCAGCCACCTAAGACCTCATAGGGACGTGAGATACTAGAGGTGTGGTATTCTGAGGTGTAAACCATGAAGGATCATGGACATTACGTCACAGACCACTGTATTCTATGATACTGTATTATAGGATTTCACAAGTTCTAGGCCACTCTAATCTATGGGATATTTTAGTTCGTCTACCCACAAACTCCTGGGGGATAGCAGCTCGAACGCAACCACTGGTTGTTTGAGTTTCGGGTTCTAAGCGCCGCATCTATTCTGTGGGTTTTAGTTGTTCTTTTACTGTGGGTCCATAGAGAGGACATCCGCATCTTTTCGTGGGGAGAAACAACAGAAATCCTGGGCGCTCTTATTATCGGTGATCGCCTCATTAAGCCCCGCATCACTTATGGTTTCACCTGTATTGTGACATCAACGGGGAGGACATCCACTTTCCAACTTTTCGAGGGCTTATATAACCAGCGAAAGACCACCGGCAGTTATATCCGTATCTGGCCTGTTTCAGATAGGGGTTTCACATACGATAAAGCCTAGGATAGCGGCAGCTCTACCACCATTTATCGTGGTCGTACGATACTTGTCAGGGTCAGGAAAGGACCCGGAAAATTTGAATCTTCACCTCTTCTCTACAGTACCACAGGCTTGCATATGCTCATCTGCTGGCTGACTAATTGACTCTGACTGCTTGTACGCTCCCTGCATGCTTTCTTTTGTGAGAGCTTCGTATGCTTAAGATTCACTCGAGAGTGAATTCTGCTGCTAGTCAGGTGGTTCAAGGGTGCAAATTTACTACGTCTTGAGCTTCTCTTGACGAGGTACTGACTATATCTATCTCCTGAGTAGAACGTGACTATTTGGGGTGCCACTTGTAAATGTTCATTCTCGATGACCAAATGCGTGATGAATGTCCCGTAAACTTCATTGCTGCGGTGGGTACATAGACTGATGACTGAATAGTCGGCAAACCCCTGCGCCCAACTAGGGTTGTGGCTTCTTGAACCGAGATGCAATCTATATACGATATATATGCCGCTTAATATGGTAGATAGGTGTCAATTCCAGGGTTTATCAATTGGGCATTGTTGTACGTAATAGTACAATTGTCCTTATGTTCCTCCTCACCATGAGCTCCTACTTAGTCTCGAGTCGATCGTCAGAACGCAGAGATCTCTCGACATTTCCTTGAGTTTGTCTGTCGCCGAGAGCTGGAATCGCAGTGGAAGATTCAGATCCGTCGGAACTTTGTTCAGGCCCTATACTTCCAACCGTTTGCACGTTCAAATATTGCGAGTTTAAGGTTTGGAGAAGATCCATTGCGCAATGAAGAGTAGCCAGGGTATCCGAAAGAGTGGTCTCCAGTGAGGTAACGTTGGAAGACAGATAGAGATTTCGAGTGTATTCCTGGTTGAGTCGGACAAAGCACCATTGAAGGTCACACTTGGCTCTGGCAAGCTCTAACATCAATGTGTTGCACCCGCCACAATCAGAATGCTGGATGGTGTTCCTAGCCACTGTTGCTTAATTGAGCTAGACTAAGCTTAGAATATCATTGAATGTGAAAGAGTTCTACCGCTTCCGAATTATGTAGCTGTGCAGAAATATTACTCACCTTAACCTCTAAACTCTGTGGGTAACGACCGTTCACAAGTTTCTATGGCTCTCCTACGGTATCGACTGTTAGGTGAGGAGGCTGTCAGTTATGCCTTAAAAGGGCCCTATGCTCTTTGGAAATCATGCTCCGTGGCTCCATGGATTCTCACAAGGCTGCTCCGAGGCCAGCTAATCAACGTCGTGCTCGATGGCGCGAGAGATGTCGCCGGCTACTGTCTGAACATATTCGTAAGCGTTTATATCCTGCTAAGGCCGCAGTATCAAACACGGACTGAGAAACACAGAAAAGCACTTGGGGATTGAAGTGGCCCCAAGAGAGGTTCGGTTGATTCCTGAGCCAGATTCATTATACGAATGGGATTATTTGCCAGAGCGACAGCATTTGTTCCAGAAGCAGATCAGCAAACACAATATTGCAGCATGCAAAGAGATTGCTGCCGGGATTGGAGAATCCATTTATGCCGTCTCACGGGGCGTGCCACGGTCGACGACTGTAGAGACTCAAGTTACTGGAAATGCTCTCTATCAAAATCTGCAAGAAGCCTCAAAATCGCGCAGTTTTTCATCTATCGTCATGGAGCTCACCGAGCGTACGAGAATTCAGTCTTCTCAATTAACAGAAGCTAGAAAGTTAATCGAGGAAAGGGACGATACTGTCGGATGTCTACGGACGCAGAACGAAGAGGGGGAGAGGCGCATAGTAGAGTTTGAACAACAAATCGCCACAGCCTTAGCAAGATTCAGAGACTTCCAACATTGTGTCAATACCTTTCAGGATGACATAATGAGCGTCCTAAGATGATTATCCAGATGAGCATATAACGCCGTGGTCTTGTGAAAGGTTCGGCGCCTTTGAGATAACCACTGAGGACCGCACATGAGCTCCTACTGACCTTTGTTCACCTAACGCTGTAACACTTGTGAGACTTTCTCTTGCCATACAGTACCATTAAGTCCTGTACTTTTGACGACACGGGATATTCGACACGGGATATGACTGTGGCAATGCGAGGCATATACTCGGTGGCAAGGGTCACAGCCGGCTTTTCTTGCATTATCGTTGGCAGCATTCCGCCTGTGAGAAAGTCAATAGCACCTGAATGTGTAAATATGCGGTGATAGTTCGTGGGACCGGTGACGATAAGAAATGGCAATAGTATGTGAGGTAGTCCTATCAATAACCTATACTAGAGAATTCGAGCGTTAAGATGATGGGCCGTTTTCAAGAGCACTAATTCGTTCATTGTTCGGGCCAAAGGACGGAAAACAATTCAGTACAGGTAGATACTAATTAGCACACCTTGTCCGTGGCGAGCATTTGAGTATATTCGTTTAGTAGCTTAGTAAGGTGAGATGAAGTGTCTACAAAGTTGTGGTCTAGTTAGGTAGGGCAAAAGCCAGACCATAGACCCAAGCCTCTTGTTTCGTGGCATCACCGTCTATACACCGTAGTCTCTACATATAGTAATGCCGCGAGCGAATCTGACCAGTGCAAGGTCGATTAGAGAAAAACCCAAGGGTAGGACACGATTACTTGTTGTACCTGATTGCCATTTGTATTTGACTAATCTCCAAGAACGCCCTTCTCGTCAAGCACCAAAGAGCGTCTGGACTTATCAGGCACTTGATACTCATGTTCATGATACTGCACATCCGGATCCACCTGCTCAGCGATTGCGCGCCTTAGACTGGCTCTGGACCTCGCGTCAACACACACTAAAACCCCAGTCAGATGATATTCGCCAGTGCGGACGACCTTACCTGATACGAGCAGCTTTCCTCGGCCATCTCGACTCCTTTCTTGGTCCAGAACCTGCTCAAAATGGGCCGGCAGAGCAATCAGTTTAATTAGATCATGTTGTCCGGCGGCGATCACATCGCCCGAGAGTAGGTTTATTGGGCGATCACTACCACTCGTAGGTCGGTATTGACTATTCCCGGGGCTGTGGATCCGTATTTCCAACATCTTTACAAGTGAGGTTAGTCCTCACTGACTCTTGGAGAAACACGTACAAAGGATGTGTCGTTCGGCAACAGTTTGTCAAACCATTTCTTGACCCACTTGTCATGATCTGAGTTGCGTGTCAGTACCATGGAAATAATGTCTTCGGCCTAGAAATTTACTGCTGTCTTGAACTTGCCATATAACGACTACACGTCTGGTTCGGATAGAGGCCTCCGAACGACCCTGCATGAGGCTTTTCAAATAGGGGAGGTGTGCTGTGATACCGACATCGGTGGCCAGCATCAATACAGATCCGTAATCCCCAAAGTTTTCAGACCGCCCAAAGGGACGACTAATCCATGTCACGTACTCATCGTCACGGTATGACAATAACCGTCGAGTGAACCCTCTCCTTTTACGGACCAACATGTCTAACTGCATCATCCCACGTTTGGGGTCATTCTCCCACCACACAATCCAAAACGGATGTCGTTGAAATGAGGACAGTATTCCGAGCCTTGGGATGGTAACGAATAGATACTGGCCGGGTTGCACGTCCCATAGACGGCGAAGCTGTATTTCGAGGTGACACGCACCCGTCATGACCACCTGGTCACCGTTTTGCGACCGATAGAATGTCACAATTCTTACTCTGGGTAGCCAGCTTCCTCGACCTAGGTTGATAATGTAACAACCGTCGAGAAGGAGACCAACAAGGAGCCAACTGGCCCAGAAAACAACACCCCCTAGAACGTAAAATCGAGCTTCGAATTGGCGACTGGAGAGATGACGCCATAGAGCGGATACTGCCACCCCCGTTATCAAAATATGCAAGGCTAAAAAACACTCGTAGAAACGACGACGCGTGCCTGGGACCGTTAGTGGAGCCGTGAAGGTGAGTGCTACCGAAGCATAAAATGGAGTTAGTTTCCAGCGTATTCCGTTCCAACAACACAGACTTACAACGGTTCCAGATTTTACTAGCGAATTCCATGGCAATCCCGCAGTCAATGCTCTGGCTATAATGTGGATCGTCGCTTCTACCAGCGTCATACAGCCAATCCATCGATGCATGATTTTCGGCATCCGAAGAGTGATGCCGAGAAAGTCTGCTACATCGCTGAGTTGAATGCCCACCAGAAGTGGGACCAAGTTAATGGTGGCGAGTATTCCGCTTCGCATGGCAACCTCGGCGAGATCGTTCACCCTCATACTCATACATATCGCATTTGCCGTAACATACAACACGACGAAAATGATGTCGAATTCGCTTATTGCCGTCGTCGGAAAAGTACGCCTCAAACTTGCTGCAAGCCATTCGACACAGAAAAAGGCCAGAGGTGAGAGGAGAGCTCGAAGGGCCCAGCGTAGGACTCGAAAAGTCTGCCATGCCAAGGCTATGAAGATTATGCCTAAACCATACCATTGCGAAATAGTAGCGTGAAGTTCCATAAATCGATTGTAGATTGTAGGATCGCTGTAAGGTATAACCGGAAAGATGACCTATAATATATTAGCCGCCGTATTTAAGCAACGTAGAATTAATGACTACGCCCTCGATATATAGTGGGTACCACTCTAAGTCAGTGTGAAAGCATAAGGATATAGTAGCGTCAGTAGCTATATGCTATAATACGTGGAAGTTATTGGCCCAATGAGCCAAGACTTTAGTAACCCAGGAGGATATAGACCTACCACCAGGAGGTACCTACTTCGCTCCTAGGAGCAGTTTTTCTCCTAGATCCGAAAACCAGTTCCTAGGGCCCTTCTAGATTGTCCCAGGACCAACCAGGGGTATTCCCAGGCGTAAATCTCCTCCCAGGTCCCTCCCGGATAGCTAGTGACGCTAGCGGGTTGCACAACCACGTTCTTCTGAAATATCGGTAAAGAACGCCCATTATAACTCCGTCACTCCGTCAAGTAAAGTATTTCTATGCCTGTGCAGTTATTTCCGTGCAAATTCGAACACTAAAACACCGGTTTAAGCCATTGTTGCGGAAGAGCTAGTGATTTTATGTAATGTCAACTATTTCCATTTATCGCTCTCAGTGATACACTATCCCCGCGACTACACAATTGCTGACAATTGACAGAAAGAAATTGAACATGAATATATAGATGTTCGTAGGACCACAAGGTGTCTTCGACTCATTTCTACTCATTTATATCCATCTCAGCACCGGGACCGGAGACCACCAGTCCCATTTTGCTTCTAAATAAGTTGAGGTCAACATTGCGTTCATTGACAGCAAGGAGTGTACGTTCTACAAAATAGGGAAGTGACGATTCTTCAATGTGGTTAACGTTCTCTGTCAGGAGTCGATAGCCTTGGGATTGTAGTTGGCGAGCGCGTAGTCTGCGCTCTTCCAGACTGAGAACCAGTCTTTTGACTTTGTCAGATGCCTCATAGATGGTGAGATAATATGTTTCAAATGCGGTCCGCTCTCTGCCCAAGACTTGACCGGTTCGAGGAGACCGGCTTCGACGATGCCTGGTTGAACTGGACCCCGAACGCATATCAGCCGCGACGGATCGTGGCTCTCTTGAAGCTCCTAAGGAAGTCTGGGACACGGCCGTCCGGTAAGCCCGACTGCAAGAAGCATAGAGCTCAGTGGCCTCGGGAAACAGTCTTTGCAACAATACTCGTCTGACAAAAAAGGCAGTGATATCCTTGGCCGGGTGGATATGCGGCACGAGGAGTCTATTGATGAAGAGGCTGTTCCGATCGAGATCTGTGGTGCAGCCAAAAGGGATCCCACAGCGGCTCTCAATACGGAAGCTAGATACGGTGTCGCCGGCAACAAAATCATCATACCTTTGGCCATCCGCGTTGTTCAGCGACCGTTCGATTGTGGCAAGCTGTCTGATCCTATCCGATTTAAACCCCAAACTTTCAGACGTTTCAGCAATCTGTGCCCAGTAGATGACTGTGTCGATTTTGATCTGGAAGCGGCCGTCTTCCATTTTCTTATCTTTACGAGGCTTTTGAGGTAGGAGATAAGGCCAAAGTCTCATAGAACAAAGCCACAGCTGCTGATATGACCATAGAAATGCGTCTCGGTGGCTCTCCGATGGCGCCCTAACAAACTCTGTCGCCCCCGTCTGGGTGACTATTTGACGGCTGAACTGGTAGATATCATAAAAGCAAGTCCTCAGTGTGCTACCTTTCGGAAGCTCTCTTGCCGAGAGAATGTATTTAAGCACCTCGCTGCATAGCATGATATACTTGAAATCTTCAAAGAACGTGTAGAATGAGGGAACGGTTTTCGGGTATTTTGCTGTCTCCGAGAAAAACTGTGCCTTGGAATCGTGGTCGAGATGGCCGAGAAATTGTTCCTCGTCCATAGACTTTTGCAGATACTGACGATCGCTCTCTGACAAGTAAGGGCACCTGCCTTGCAATGCCTGAACGTCAGTGTCAGTGATTTTGAGCTTCCCAGCTTCGCTGACAGTATTGAAGAATAGGCAGATGTCGTCTATGTATGCAATGACCTCCTACCACGGATTAGAATCCTGTGCCTCACAGCAAAATATGACCCTACCTCATAACACCTTGAAGCCACAATCTTGTGAAACACTCCTATCCGCGTAGGATGCCATAATGGTGGCCAGGAGAGACATTTATTGAACGAAGCGGCTATGGCAACATGCTGGCTCAGAAACTACTTCAAATGCTTTCTCTTGTTTGGTTTGAGATAAGCCCAACATCTGTTTTCGCCTGGGATATCTCGGGTGTAACGACACTGTTGGATGCCGACATATAATGCAGCATCAGAGGGCGGGCCTTCATTGGAGTAAGAGGCCCTGGTGTACCGCAGGAGGCTATCATCCTGCTCTTGCGGGTCAAGATCAGTATGTGCCCCCTAGAGCAATGTTCCTCTAGTTGACGTACCACGCACAGACAATTCAACTGTCCACCAACGGTCTAATCCGCGCAAGATGGTCTTTGCTGCTTCGATCCTACACTTCCCATGGGTACAATCTATGGTTTCATGGATTCCCAAAAGGAGTTCAGCAGGAGCTCCTTTCGCAGGGGCGGTACCGTGCCGATAATTACTGGCTACATGCCATGCCTGAGATTCGATCGTGGCAGAGATAAAGTTCCGCGGCTCAGTTCTCAAACAACCCTGGTTCTGGAATGTATCCTTAAGGTGCTCGACGTTAGGCTGCCTTTCCAGGGGGATATACGGAAGCCGGATATTGTCGAGGCGAACACTGAATCGACCAAGAGAATACTTCGACCGACATTCTGAGATTGTTGCATCATATCGATTTGCAGCACTCTGTACCCCGTTGTCCATTAGTAGATCCAGTCGACGTAGCACATTTGAGAATCCAAAAAAAAATGGCGTCCTGTTTCAGATCCCTTTCGCCGGGATATCGCTGTTCTATACGATATGCCCGAGGCAGAACCGGTTAATTGGCAATAATCTGTCCCTGGTGGACGACGGATATTGGAGATGTATGCTACCAGTCAATTACAGTGCTCCGGTTCAATTATGACATTTCCAATTAGTGCGGACAAGTTTCTAGGTTAGCAACAGGGTAGAGGTTTCCACACATTCCCGAGGCTCTTATGAGATGGTCAATGGTATTAGGAGGTCTCTGGCTAAGCCCATTGTGCGCACGTCGCTCCGTGGCAGCGCGTGTTGACTTCGGATCAATTTACGTCTCGGTCGTCAAACCCACAGGACCGTTATCTCTTAGCTACGGATTTAGGGAAGTTTGCCCAAATCTGCTTCACGGAATGGATCAACGGCACAAACGAGAAACTTTATTCGAATTCCATGAACGGGATCTGAACAGGAGCGCTGAGCGATCGACCAATGATCGAGGACAGGAAGCAAATCAAGAATTTTCAGATCAAAGCTGTGCTAGATTATTCGAGGATAATCAAGTCGCACCTGATGATGAACCGTCAAACCCTATGCCGAGGAGAACGCCTTTCCGCGAGAATTCCACTTTCGCAAGTCCTGAAGCTGCCTTTGGTTGTGGCATTGTCCCCCAGATGCCACGGAATCAGAGTCCCTGGGATTCGTATCGG
>NW_015622879.1:22419-23544 GCF_000835515.1 Exophiala oligosperma
CCATCATGGCAGTGCACCGATCCGGAGATCTCAAACGGTATGCTATCAGCACTATCTCACGCTCTCATAAGGAGAAATATCTACAAGCTCTGCAAAAGCTACGGCTGGGTAAGAATTCATCTTTGGTGAATATAATCGAAATGATGGACTGGAAGAACGGATTCTTTATTGTTTCAGACTACGTCGACGTCTGCTTGGCTCAGGTTTTAGCGTGCCAAAAGACCCCAGAGGAGTCAGAGGTGTCGTTCGTCCTGAATGAGGTACTGAAAAGGTTTCCTGGAAGAGAGGTGTACTAATCCTAGCAGGTACTGGATGCGCTCGTGCTTCTGGAACGGTGGGGCTTAACCCACGGCTTTGTTGATGCGCAACACATTCTCCTGACACTGGATGGGGGAGTCAAGTTGGGTAGGTTTGTGCCCTGCGTAATACCACCGGCTGATATAAAAAGCTCACCCTGAATTCTGGACCATTTCGTACGAACCTGGGGAATATTTAGACACATCTGCGCTCTCAAATGTTGCGGTCCAATTGTTTGACAAATCTGCAGTACGACAACCCAGAGGTCCTATTCACTTGTCCTGTCCAGAGAGATACTCTCCACAAGCATTAGACTTCATAGCTCGCGGTCGGAAGTGCAAGGCATCGGAATTGCAAGAGGTGCTATCCATGATCTATCTCTTTCTGTTGCCTTGGGAGCTGACCCTGAGTAGCATCCATTCCTAAGCGTCCGATGTACCCGTGGAGAGATCATAGACATCATCAGTATCGCATTTCTAGACTCACACAGAATCTTCACGTACCTTAAGGAAGATCATGGTGAGGCGGATCGTAATGCATAGGTAACGATCTCCCGTAATATAAGCATTACTCCACTATGGCTAAAAATCTCATTCGAACTATGCCTAATTATCAGCTACGTAGACGGAAAAACACGTCTAGCTAAGTGAGTAGGACATCCGGGACTGCCATAACATCAACCACAGTAGCCGAAGCAGATATCCACAGATACGTGCGTCACGCACTCATGAACCGTGAGGGAATAGTTGGAGCCGTAGAAAGCAAATGGGAGGTGAAACTGGAGCCTAACCCATCGAACAAGTGGAACCATACCCAGTAATAGGCGTA
>NW_015622880.1:0-22957 GCF_000835515.1 Exophiala oligosperma
GACCATTTGAATCCGTATGTACGGTCCGGCTGCGGTCGGGGTCCATAGAACGAAATTCCTTTGACCCAGGGGTCATTGTGACCTTCGATCAGACCGCGAAATTCTTCTCGACCACTGATGGACAGGTTCTCAACCGATGGGACGAGGAGGGGATGCAGATCGAGATAGACTCGAGCTTCGGATCGGCCTCGAATCAGGGTCTGAAATTTGTCGAACCGGTCATCAAATAACGAATGATCGGGACGCGGTTGGTGCGTGGAGAGAAGCTTCTCGCACAATGTCTTGTCTTCTTTCACGAGACCAGCATCAGAGGGCCGCATAAAACTGCCTTTCGTCTCCAAGACCACCGGGTAGTTCACATCTTTGTACGCCGAGTATTTCTTGTCTGCTGAAACCGTGGATTCCGTGCCGTCACCGGATTGCGAAGGTCGGCGGCTTAACGAATCCGAGGACCGAGATCTTTTCGAGGGTGGCAGACTCATGGCGTCTTGGATATCGCATTCCTCGCTAGGTGGAACGCTTGATAACCACTTCTCCACAAAAGCACCGATGTCCGATGGTTGTAAAGGCGAGCAGGCTCTCTTTGCGGATGGGCGCTCGGTATGCCTGTCCGGCGATCTTGTCTTTCGTTCTGGTACGGGAGAGTTGGCAGGAGACGATTCGCGATGTAACTGCGTCACCTTGTCAGCATCTTTCCTCCTGTAGAGACCTTCATTGCATCCACTCACGTCGTCGGTTTTTGTGGCAGACGGAGATGGAAGTTGACGGTGCAGCTTCGAAAGAGGGATCTCAGGAGTGAGGTCTTCCACCAGGGAATCTGGAGAGGCGTGTCGAAGGTCAGATAAGCAGCGAATCTTGTGAGGACGGTCGCCGTCGTCGCTCTGCACGGCGTGTCGTTTGTCTAGAAAGTGTCAATGATCCATTGATCCTGCGTTCCCACTCGTTCGAAGCTCTTACCGTGCAGATTGGCCTGTTCGTGACTCTGCACATTCATGGCCCCTGTATCCGGTGATCCCATGTGTTACAGAGGAGAGCAAGCGCTCTCACATCAATCAGCACAGTGTCATGTTGGTCTCTTGAAGAGTTGAAGCCTTCGGGTCCGTTGGCACAGGAAAGTGCGCAGGCTGAGGCGAGTAGCACTGTCATCCAATCAAGTAGGCTAGGTTCGGTGTCACATGCGACCTGCGAGGGCGCTTATTCATCTAGGCTAAGGACAGGCTGCGCCGTCAATCACGACCACTTCAATCCCGTTTTGCTTTTCGCATGCGTGTCGCGACACAATCTTTGAACTACATGCGCCGACTTCATTTGAACCCATCCCTCAGAGGTTCAAAGACTGGCCGATGACGTGTGTGCGTGCTATTTTTTGACAAGGCCATTTTGTTTACACTATCGACCTCCGGCGGTCATCTTGACGAGTTCTTAACGAGTCTTGTCGCCCTCATCTTATCTCCCACTTCTGCCGCTTGAAAGACAAAGTGTGCTTTCTGGAGCGCGTAAGGAAGTTAAGAGACCGATAACCGTTCCATCCATTGAGACCCTCACTGTTTGAATCTATCTGTCGATTTCGCAGATTGGAGTATTGGCATAAAACGAAACGCCTTCCTCTGTTGAACACACTAGATCCAGTCAATATCGCTGACAAGTGGCCAGCAAATCTCATCGTCACCAATTCCCACCCCTCTTCTCTTTAATGGCTTTTGCCCACGACAGTCACCTCCCTCACCGAGAACAGCAGACCGCGACCCTGTCAAACTTGTCTCCAGGCGCCTCAACGTTTTCGGCCGTGGAACCTGCGCCTTCCATACGTCATGCCTGCTTCTTCTTATCCTCGCTTGTACCCTTCGCACGATGACCCTGGCCGCTACACCGCGTCATTCATTAACGTTTCAAATCGTTCCTCCTTTTCCACCTGATGGCTTTCCTCACTAGACTGCTCGATCTTATCCGCACATACACCTGGAGAGAGAACAAGGAGACAAAGCTCGATCGCTTCGACGGTGCGGTGCAGACTGGTCGGCAATGGCCACACAAGAGAATGTGCGCTGGCTGATAAGGTTGAGTTCATTGACAGTGACGCAGATGAAGCTGTTAAGATGTGGAAAATGCCATCAATGTTCTATCTATACATGCCTATTTGGTGTTCAGCCGCTGTCGAGATTAAGAGCAGAGCAGCTACCAAACTCAACAAGATGCAACTCGGAGATGACATGCTTCATAGTCTACAAACAAGGCGGTTCAAAAGCGCCGGCGGACATATCGTCGATGCATGAATACTGTCGTGGGTTATTATTGCCTGTCCGACTCGAGATTGTCGGTACCTGGGATCTTGTGGATTTGAGGACCTCCGCAGGCATTCAATACCTGCACGCACAGCACGATTCAAGATCGAGTTACTGAGCTCTTACAACGGTAGGAATAGACCGCATTTAACATGGACATCGCCAACCGCCATGAACCAGGACTCACCCTTCCTGGTGTGCAGCATTGGTGCTGCCTGCTCCGTGGATGGGGGTCTCACTCGTGCCAGAGTCGATCTGCTTTACAAGAGAATGCCGTGGCACTACTGTCGTAGCTGGTGTATCATCGGCGTGCCGACCTTCTACCGGCAATGTCAGACGAATGTTTAGCATGAATTTGTCATTCCAAGATTCTCCATATCAGACTACGACGGAGAGACACCGACTCAGACAGATTCAGTGTACTATACAGTACAAGACTAAAATAGGGCCGGCCAATTTACTGTACTGTCAGCTTCTGCCTTACAGTACTAAAAGAAGGGAGTGTCTCGCTTGTGTCACGGCAGTACATAATGAGGGAAGGCGATGGTCGAGAGGGGGGGTGAGTTGGTAGGAGACAATGCTGACGCCTGAGAGGGGTGTGACCGTCCTATTCGTACGGTACAGTCTTATGCAAGCACATGTCAGAGGCCGGGGGGAACGAAAAGTGGTCAGTGCGAGAATCCAGGGCTCCACTCCACCCATCCATTCATCCTGTCCTGCCCTGTTCCCTTCCCTCAGTCACAGCACTCTTCCTTTCTCCCTCCCTCCTTCTCCCCTCTCTCTCACTTGCCTGTCCTTCCTAGCTCTTTTCCACTTGTGTTCGTCCACAACACACGACTCGAGCGACGTGACCAGGCATGGCCATGTTGCTCTACCAAATACCAAAAGACACAGCTGGACGAGATGAGTGATAACCATGCCAAATCTTCCAATCCTACCCCGTTTGAGGAGCAGAAATCACCCTGCGACGGTCAGATCCTTGGTGCATTTTGGATTGTGTGTCTCCTTCGGGGAGACGCCTCTTTGAGTTGAACCTTGCCCTCCAGGTGAGCCTGACTCCAAGAGGATTGACTTTGCAAAAATGACTCACTTTCGAATGGCCGGCTGCTACAGTATTTGGAATCAAGACCAGGAGAACGGCATGATCCAGCCATTCTAGCTTTTGGCCGATCAATGATTTCTACAGTAATGCTTATTCCCTTTTGGTGCAAATTTCAAGAATAGTGAGACCACTCGAGGAAGAGAGGATGTGATTGTCCTGTACTGTACTGTGCGAGATCACATTCAGAGGACGGTCAGTGTGAGAGCATGTGGGCTCCACTCCATCTACCATTTTCATCCTGTCACTCCGATCAAACCCCTCTTCCCTTTCTGCCCATCTTCTACCCTTCATTCCTTCATTCCTCCCTCCCTTCCTCCCTTCCTTCCCTCCTCTCTCCTCTACCCTTTCTTCTTTCCTCTACCATTCCTCTCTTCCTGCCTGCCTCTGCCTGCCTCTGCCTGCCTCTACCTTTCCTTGCTCCCTTCCTTCCCTCCTCTACCCCCTTTCTCCCTTCAATGCCTCCCTTCTCATCCCTTCACAATCACTGAACGTCGCTTCTGTTCGTCTACACAAGAACTCATGCTACGTAACCAAGAATATGAGCTTTATTGCCGTTACAAAGTCTCCAAAGGACGCAGCTAAACGAGACCGGACGATGGACATACCAAAGCTGCACAACCCTATTCCGTCTGCTCAAGCGGAAACGCCCTGAGGCGGCCAGTTTCCGGTGCAAAATAGGAGGTGAAATCAACAATTTTTGATTTCCCGTTGACCTTTGCTCTTCAGCAAGACGACCAACTGAGCCCAAGACTCGCCCTCAAACAGGATGAGCAGTCAAAATTCTTGGTTCCTGGGTCGAAATAACGACGTGAAATCAAGTATCACTTTGTTGCTGCTTCTACCTGTCGTCCTGGGCATTTTCAGGACCCTCACTATGTTCTTCCTGGGTAGGAGCGCGCTCAAAAAGCGACAAAAGGCTGCAGTCATCGTGCAAGAAAGCCTCAGCATCCCAAAACGGCAAAAATGCAGAAAAAGTTGACAAAAGTTTCCGCACCCCTAGGGGTGCGGAAATCTTTTGTAAGTCTTGCCCGTATCTTCCCTCTGCCCTCAATGCCCTTCTCGTCTTCTTCCCTCTCTCTCACTCTCTCACTCACTCTCTCTCACTCCCTCACTCACTCTCTCTCACTCTCTCACTCACTCTCTCTCACTCTCTCTCACACACTCTCTTTCCTCCTGCCTCCGCCCTTGCTTCCCTTTCTCTTCCTAACTTCTCCCCTTCGTTTTTCTCCTTCCTGCGTGAACCCTTCCTTGAACGTCTCAACATCTTCTCTTCACAATGACTGAACATCATCGTTCCCTTGTTCGTATACGCGAGACATGAAATCACATGAGCAAGAGGATGAGCTATATTGCTGTCTCTGAGTCTCCAAGCCCAAGCTGGACGATATGAATGACGAGTGTGTCAATGCTGCACAGTCATGCTCAGTATGACGAACAGAAACCCGTTTCAGTTCCTGATGCCTTTGGACGGAATGGCCTCTCGGAGACTTGACCTCTGCAAGTCGACCTTGTGCTCTCATGTCGAGCTGACTTGCGGATGGACTGAGTTGAAAAGAAAGGCCCACCTCCCACAGGACCAGTCAACACGCCTTTATTTCAGCAACGAAATGAAGGCTTCCGAGGCTCACCGCAACTGCCCAATACTCCTATCCTGTGCACTATCCTCATGGGTGCTACTCATAGAGCGACAGAGGACGAACTCCCTGGGATGCGAAGGAACTGAGATGGTCCTCCAAATCCCACAGCGATGGAAAATTGGAAGAAAAATCGACATTTTTGTGCTCCACCTATTGACTCCACGATTTTTCTTCCAATTTTCCATCGCTGCCTGCCTCTCTCAAACCCCCTCTTGCTCACACCCTCACCCTCACCCTCTTCCTCACACACACGCACACTCTCTCCCTCACACACACCCTCTTCTTCTCCCTCACCCTCTCTCTCACCCTTTTGTTCACACTTCCTTCTCACCCCTCTGTTCTGTGACCGTACCTGATGGCAAGTACCCACATGTCAGGACTGGATGACAGGTTGTAGCGTGATCCGATATTTAAACCGTAAACTTTCAGCTCTCCCTTCCTGATAGGATATAAACTTCAAATCAATCCCCTGGTTCATGCAATTCTTACTGTGCTGCACCGAGCTTAACTTTTCATGATGCCAACTAGGGAGAAGGGAAAGCAACGCGACGTAGAAGGCATTTCTAGTGGCTTCTGATTTGGTCAATTACTATGGACAAGTGGCGCGAAGGCGGAAATCTCTCGCTCTCGTCGGTCTTATCCATATTCGAAATGGCTGGCGAAGTCAAACGGTTGGACCCAATGTTAGTTGTTTTCGAAGCTAATGTCACTCGCACGTTTGATTTACAAAAGTGGAATACGGTGCGACACGAGCAGGATGAGTAGAGTATTGACTGAGACCTCGCCTTAGTCTGCCTGAGCCATAGTTACAGTACAACATTGAAAGGACTCAAAAAATCTACTACTCAATGCAGCGCCCAGTGATGCCATACAGCCGAAATGACAAGACAACATCGCAGCATTTTTTAACCAAGCGATTACGCCCCGCTTCAGAAGCTGGGTCACATTTGACGTAGAGACCGTGGAGTTTTCTGGACTTCAACAACCACATAGCCCACATAGAGAAGTACCTCACTCTCGCCGTGCCTCTATCTTTTAAAAGCCGCTTCCCGAATTCCTGGTCTCATGGAAGTCTGTCATTGTCACCCCATCGTTGGAACTCATACACCAAATCGAAAACGTCTTGACTGCGGTTCCTTTACAGGAGCAGATATGGAATCTTCCGTCCATCCCGGTGCAACCCCTGATAGCTTGAAAGAGCTTTGGAATTCATTCGAGCGAGCATGCATGGAGTCTCTCACCGAACCGCCGACGGATATCGTCGACAGAGTGGCTGCTACACTAGAAGACGCCATATCCTGGCTATGCTCCCATAGTCCCCAAGTTTTCCTGCCGCGACACAGAGGCGACAGTAACTGTCAAGGCCCAAAGGTGAGCTCGTCCCAGCTACCCCCGAGATTGTTATCCAAAGTATCTCCTAAAAACATTTTCACTGAAGAAGCTACAGAAGCAGGTCGTCTCGACTTCAACAGGATTGCATCGTTTACCTGCCGGATCTCCTTTGACCGGCCGTTCACAGGCTCCATGGACGAGATTGATCCTCCATTGCCGGAAGACCCCATATGGTCAACGTTGTACCAATCAGAACAAGTTCCGCTGAAGCGAGAAAATAACCAAGAACCCTTCGAAACAGGCGGAGGCCCAGCGCCACGAGAAAATGTTCATATGGAACGAGTTTTCCGGAAAAGCACGCCAGTGTTGAGGCACTCGACCACGCACAATTCGACCACGCACTATTCAGGTTCACCTAATGCTGGACCTGTTGCAGTTTCTCGCTCGACTGCAACCTGTTATGTGGCTGGCGAATCATGTGAAGCTCGCGATTCTGGTGGCAGTCCCAGTTTGGCAGGACCGAATGCCGGTCAAGTGTGCTCGACAGGGGTAGAACACCCCGGTTGGTCACCGCAAAATGGAGCTTGTATCGTGCCGCAGTCAGGATATCAGGAGAACGGACAACAAGCAGGAAGACTGTCTCGGAGGGAAGGGGTTGATGATTATGACAACGACATGGTCAATGAAGAGGACGTGCGCGGCACACGTTCCGCGAATGGAAGGAAAAGAACATGTGCAAATCGAACTGTTCAATTCCCACGAAAGAAGGCGAAAGTGGAGCACACTCCAGAAGGATTGGCCGAGCGTTTCGGGACGAACAATCGGGGTGCGCTCATCTCTACCTTAAAAGAAGAGTGGCAAGATATTACTTCGCAACTTTTACCGGATATGGATACGACCGCGTCGATTGGCATGTCTCAACGCCACGACGTACCAAGCTTCGTCAACTTTGTCCTACAACAGGGTCGTTTACTGGAAAGGAACTCGCTGAGAGCCGAAGTTCAAAGCTTGAAGAATCGAATAGACCTTGCACACTACTATCAGCTTTTGTGGCCGCCTCCAACGATACCCGGAAAGGCGCCGACTCTCCCTTCTTGGCCTGGATGCGGGAGTGGTATCGACGACGTGGCAGGTCACCGTCCCTAGCGATGGGCCAAGGCAAGGGCGCGTCCACAGTGGTCAAGGATTGTCTTGTCGACCTCCATCTCTCCGATTCAAGATTTAAGGGTGTGCCCCCACGAAGCATGAGGCGCAGAGTCGAAAAATGGCGTGCCATCGGGGGATTTTGGTCCAAGCTGATCGAAGGCTTTGGACCTGGCATGTTACTTCTGGCCCCTTCCCGCGAGCCAGACTCCCGGTAAGGCCGTTGCCATTTTGACGTACTGTACAGAGTTTTTCGGGATCCTAGTAAGACCGCTGATCTGATCGCTACGTAACAGATATGAATTCGGTGAACCCGGACGAAGAGCCTTCTTGACAGCTCTCACCCAGCGGAGGAGTGCCTTCGACGCAATTTTACCTGAAGCTAACTAATTCATGAACCAAAAGTTTCGCCACCAATTTGTGCCTGTGTCTATAGACACATCATTCCCAAGTTTTCCAACACTGGCAGACGATCGACAAGGACATCAGCAGGATGATTGGAAGAAAATTTGAGACCTGCTTGGAGGTCGGCTCTGAAATCGCCGATATAATTTTATGGTCTCGTCAAGTTGGACATCGCACCAGACCACGGCACGATAGATCTCGTTTTACAGTAACTTCTGCGTATTCGAGGCGGATCTAGCCTTTTGTAGATGAAGAATGAAGGTTAAACACAAAGCGAACTAGACAAAGTATTCAATTCTACAGTACATTTGGCAACCGCTGCCGAGTCTGCAACCATTTACCTAGAGCCAGACGCAGATTCGCAGTCAGCAGCCGAAAAATTCACCCTCTGGGCCTGTACTTTATCCTATCCACATTGAGACATTAAAAATTCCCATTCGTCTCGTAAAACCTTAACATTTTCAGTGGACAGTGAAGCGCCAGCCATTCGGTGGTCAAGACACGTCTCTGCCCGTCGCTGGTCTTCGCGACAGCTGCCGGTTCCCCAGAACTTGAGATGTGTAAATCTTCCACTTCCACCACCTCTTGCTCCCAGTCCGTTTGAAGAACCTGGCTCATGCAATCGACGTGGAGGGAGAAGTTATCATGATTGATAATTCTCTCCGCCGAGCTGCAGGACTTGTTGGCCGACTTTGCCGAAGCCGGTCGATTTGTGTGTCGATTAGGCTTGTGGAATGAAAGCGGCGTCGATCCGACGAGGTAATGATGAACGAGCATGTTAATCAAGCAGTCACTGCAGTCTGTCAACCTAAGTGTGCTTTGGTTTCATTGAATTTTTCAAAATTCCTTACGGGAGGAGGTTTTCTCTCGGTTCCCAGGTGTTTTCGGCATCTCGATAACCCAGCCATTTGATTTCATACAAAACTTCCTGGCGATCCAGGTCGTATTTGGAACGTTTGATATATTCGACGTGAAAGCTTTCCAACTGACCTTTTGGTCGTGATTTCTCTGTCGGCGAGCGGTGGTGCTCTTGTCGACCCATGTCGTTTCCGATGACGGGCAGTTGACCAACAAGACTGGCGTGTGTCTCGGATTTGGACCGTTCGAGTAGAACCTCTACGAGACGGCTGCGTAGATTAGGTCGCGTGGACAGCGTAACTGTACTCTCATCTTCGTAGCTGTAGTCTTTGCCTTTGTGGGCCGTCTCTAGTATTTTGGGATCTGTGGCGTTCGCCATGTCAACGGCTGCGGAGTTGTTTATCGATCTGTGAGATAGTGATATACTCAATAGCAATGCTACTAATAAGAGCCACGCAACTGGAAAGAAGAGGGCTTGGAAGATTATGCTACCCTCCATGTATCTTGTAACAGCAAAGCCGGACCAAGATATTTCGAAGGCGTTGCTTATATAGAAGGCCGACATATGTACCACACTATCGACACATACGGAGAGCTTCGAACTCAGGACGGAATGTTGATTCCACCCAAAAATAAGCACTAACAGCAACGGGTACTCTCGAACGTCCAAAGCTGTGAATACGATATGCAGTATTGCTGCCAAATTGTCTCTATACCACAAGGTGCTGCAGTACAGCAGAGCCAGGGAGGGGTGCGTAACAAGGTAAAGATAAGATGGAAATATATTTTCTGTCAAACTTGTCTTAACCATCGTGCTTTTCTTGAAGTCTGACACTCCTCCTGAATCTCTGAGACGCATGCAATTCGGCACTCCAGTCACTAGCCAGTCTCCTTTGATTAAATTGGTCGTTCTTCTCTTCATCCTCATCATTGCAGCATGTTTCTTTTCTTGGGTTGAGGTTACTGGATCTTCGCACAGGATGGTCCTCCTAAGAATGATTGGTGATTTACCACTGAATTGCAGTTCTTTTCCCGCAATGTTATCCCAGAGCATTGAGCAAGGCTTCTTCACAGATCGTGCGAGGGAAGAAACGTAAACCAAAGAAGCTAAATCGAGATACTGTAATACCTTGACAAAACTCACGCATGAAGATGCACCATATAAAGTCCCGCTAGGTTCCATCGATTCGCGTCTTGGCCAGCAGGTGCAGTTATAAGCAGGGGGTGTTCCTGGCAACAATCATCAAAGTATATCACTTGACGCCCTAGGATGATTTAGCAGCTAAGCGATCGTCTCCTATTCCTTCATTTAACAAGTTTTGGGGCTGACTTTTATACAGTGGTCCACGGACTCGATGGCACATTTATTTGACCTCCCACACGAACTTCTTTTTCTGGTTGTCCAATACCTGTCGATCAAGCCTTACGGCACCAGTATCACCTGTGGCAACTTGTTCGCAATCTCACTGACTTCGAAACGCTTTCACGCTGTCGCACGAAAATTGATTTACAAAGCCGTATTTTTGCCTTCTCCAAGAGCCGCAGTTCATTTCGCTCGGACCCTCACAGAACATCCTGATCTAGGATTGCTGGTTCAATACTTCGAAGCAGGAGCTCTCGAGCAAATTGAACTCCAGGCCATTTCCCATCGCGACCAGAGACCGAGTGTGCAGGGCACAACAACTGCTCAAGAAGAAGCGCAAAGATATTTCCTGCTACCTCTGAAGAGGTGGCATTCGACCTTTCCACAGGTGGCTGAGGATCTTCGTTTCAACAACGGCGCAATCTGGATCTCATCCATACTTTCTCAGCTGCATCGTCTTGTGGAGGTCGAGCTGCAGCTCGGAAGATCAGCACAGTACCTGAACAGGTTGATAAAATGGTCCAGCGTCGATGCCAAGGGAGGGCTCCCATTCAAAGAATTAGCCAGTCTCAGCCTTTTGGCCAACGAAGACGCTGGCGTGGACGTGAAGTCTATTCTCCGGCTGCCCTCCTTGGAAATATTCAGATCTTGGAGTCTGCGCGGGTACTCTCTTCCGAACACGGTCGGGGATATAACCTCGCCTCTCCGTTACCTTGGTCTCTTTCATCCTCACATGGATGAAGCTGAGGTCGCGTCGTTGCTTCGCTGCTGCCAAGATTTACGCCAGTTCGAATTGCAACCTATTTTGGGTATGACTCCGGGAGTGCCATGGTATCATGCCAAAGCAGTGGCACAGGGGATCAGCGCAGGGCTCTATCAATGTCAACAGAACCTAGAGGTATTGACCATCGATACCTGGACCACCTCTACACCGGCTCAGCCCCTTGATCTCATTGGATATCGACATCTTACCAAACTCACATTACCAGCCACAGAAGCCGTGAAGGTGGAAGATGGTTGTGAGCCTCTTGCACGAATGGTCTCATTTCCAACGTCGTTAAAATTCTTGATCTTGGTCATGGCCCAGCGTGGAAGAAGTGACACTCTTTGCTCGGCACTACATCAATACGTTGAAAACGAACAGGTCTCGCCCGTTCTCAGGACTTTGGATGTCATCTGGGAGCGCAGTCGTACCTACAAGGCCCCTGAAATGACAAAAGTTGAAAGTTCTTGTGCATGTCGTGGAATTATCTTCCGTTCAAGGCTCTCTCATCGATAGATTGTTGACAAAAAAAAGATATCCTCACTGCCCTCCTCAGGGCTCAAAGGGCATTAGAATCAATAAGCGAATGCGAAGGAATAATTGGCCCATTGTTTTCAGAAGAGGGCGTCCGCTTTCATTGATCTTCCTGTTAATTCTCCTCGATTTCCAGCCCGAAGATTGCCCATCGTTCGAGTTCTTGACAGATACTGTACTGTCTCTTGGCATGAATAAAACCCACCATGTACGTACATACAGGAACGTACAATACAACAGAACTATGGAAGGACCAAAAGTTATCATTCATCATACGAGAATACCCACAATAAGGGTAGGATAAAATTAGAAAGACAATCCAAGCGGGCTCCTTTTTTGGAATTACCACGAGCCTATCCTGGGAATGGCCCACCGATGGACAGTCAACTTTGCTCTCCCCCGAGGACAAGCAAGAAAGATGATCTGGTCCCCTGCTGAAGTTGCCTTCGAAGAGCTCTCACTCCCTTCTCAATCCCCTTGTCAAGGCTCAGATTACATTACTTCTTAAAACGTACTCATACTTTTACTATAACTATCGATGGACCCGTAAAGCGGTAATCTAGAATGATTCAACCTTGCCTGACTACATTCTCACCTGCATTATCAGAGTGTCGAGCCTGCCAGGAACCTGATTGACGAGGAATGCTCTTTCCCACCGGACGATTCGTGACTGGACCGTCATTCGATGGACGACGTATCGCCGATTTTTCTCACCGGGGGGAGGATCTCCTCCCTTATACGCTCATCCCGCTTTGACCGAGAAGTGCTCGAAGATGTTCAAGCCACCCTTCTTCGGGCTGAAAGCTTGCTGTATCAATGTTCAGGAACACACTCTCCTAGCCGCGGCTCGGCTGCGAGTGAATTATCTGGCCCTGACGCGTCGATTGCGAGTGACAAAACCACCACGGACGAGTCTCACCTTTCCGCTGGTTTTCACACCGCAGTGTCAAGCCAAGGTGACCTACCTATCCTTACTTACACTGGCAGTTGAATCAACCCCTTCATCTACGAATGCCGTCACCACAATAGGCCAATTCTTCAAGTACGATCTCTACGCCGCGGATCAAACAGCACTGGTAGATGTGCCCCTACGGCAAGAAGACACACGAAGGGAATGCGATCAGGGGTATGGCTGGGTCAACATTGTCTATGAGGACACGGATAGAAGGACTCCCCTCAGGAAGAGGAAACCACGACACAAGGAACCCAAGCTTTTGTAACCCAGGAGGCGAGTCATGTTAATAATGCAAGTGCTGACGAGTGCACCCAAGCGTCACTAAACGGAGCATAATCTTGCTGCAATAGATAGAAGAGCTGATATTCCCAGTGATTGATTGGCATATGGTTGAGAGTGAAAAACAACGGAAGGGTTAGGTGCGCCATAGTTCTGAGATGGGTGCGAGGCTGTAGCCCCTGACGCTAAAAGCTTGGCTTGGCGATCAACCACAATCTACAGATCATCAATAAAAATTTCCATCGACGCGCACAGGCCCTGATGTATTGTTACTGTATAGGTGGGTGAGGCACTGGGTGTGAGTGAAAGGGATTGAAGGCCAAATTGTGAAATGTAAAATCTAATACCTTAAACCTGCTGTGTCCGGACGTGTTTCCTCCATCGAGCAGGCTGAGAGAATAATCAAGACTTATACCCCACGAAAAACCAATTTAAGTTCGGAATCGCACGTCAGCACTACTACAGTAAACTTTACTGCGCCGAGTGCCTCTATACATACTCATACCAGATTCTTCCCCATTGCCAATTTTGATTTCAAACTTAGGTCAATCTTCAAGTATTGTATTTCTAATATTAGAACTCAGAGCATCGAGTGTTCAGAAAGTGGTCACATCTAGACCTTCGAGCCCTAAGGATTGACACTCTATGTCTACGAAGGACTTCACATATAATTACCGCCAAATTTCTCTTGAAGTCGCCCTGGCTACCATTTCCACAGGACTATATTACCACATATCTAAGAACTATTGTTGTACTGTACTGACAAAGTCTGTAACATGCACGAATTCAAACGACTTTTAGTGTTTCTTATAACCTCTGTGCAGCTGGTCATGTCTACGCCTTTCGATACGCCAAGCCTTTTTCGCCGTCAATGTCCTGGTGATGCACTTACCGTCCTCGAAGGTTCTACTTGCGACATGAGCCAGGCAGATGCCCTGGCATGTTCGGACAATTGTTTTGACATAGTGAGTCATATGCGTTCAAGGGATCCATCTACAGCACTAACTATTTCCAGCTTCAATGTACTCAACAATCTTCCGATCCAAACACGTGGCTGACTTCGACCATCACTGCTAATACCCCGTTCACTTGGACTTCTATTGCACATTGTGGATTTCCATTCTGTCAGGTAGCAGATGACCATTATGTTTGTATGGGTCCGCTTGAGGAGAACTAGCTATTTTCTTCGATTCTTCGGAAAAGGAATTTAGTGTTGGTTATTACTTAGGATGTAAGCTTGGATACTGTAATAATTGGACAGATCAGTGAGATGATCTAAGCGAAAAGGAACGTAAATGGCCGAAGAATATTTTTTGGTCCTAAAACTCGAGGCATATAACTTCACGACCTTGGAAATTTGCAGGAACAACCCAACTTAATTTTTAATGTATGTAAACAGTTCTGTGAGGAGTCAGAGGCTAAAGCAATTCCACGATTGTGACTATTTAAATATCCAACGTACCTCGAACAGTTTCTTACCACCCACAAGTCTGCCTTACACCTCCCTCATAACCATGCCCATACCCATGCAGCCTGGATCCCATCGGCACCTCGCTCGTTCGGCCCAGAATAGAGAATCACGTATCGATTTGGGAGCTATCGGGAATGAACCCGGCTCCAAGTCATCGACCGCTCCAAACCACCTCGAGCAGATCGCCAGGACAGCGGAAAGGATCAACACATCATGGAAAAAATTGTCCCCCGCCACTGACATGGGAAGAGATATCAAAAAGGGAATTGGAAAACAGATTGAAAAGGCCACCGAGCCAGGGATGCTGAAACCTAGCGCATCTGCTCCCCGCCAGACGCCTCCCGGCGTGAGAGCGATTATGCTGACGGTCCGGCACGAATCACCGTGGAAGATGTACAAGCAGGGATATGAGCTCAAATTCGAGGACTTTGTCACCGTCGCCGTCGGTTTATCTCCGAATTCAGGCAAGGTTGCCATAAAAAATTACAAAAGACGTGAAGGGGAAAGAATCCTCGACATGTTGAACACAGTTCGCCACGAGAAATTTATCAGGGTGATGGAGGTTTTCGAGTGGGAACAGACGTACTTTGCCGTCTTCGAACACGTTTTCGTCTCGCTGGAGCAAGTGGTGGCTTGCCCGGCTTATCCAACTGAGCGACAGCTGGTCGCCATTCTGGCACAGGTGTGTTGACGTCCTAGGTGCTGATGGAGACCTGTTCTCTGACTAGATTAGATTCTGGAAGGTCTGTGTTATTTGAGCTCAATCGGGCTCCAGCACGGCTCGTTGGCATGCTCAAACGTACTACTGAAGCCGAGCGGAGACATCGTCCTGGGTGAGCCTCCAACAATGGCCGTATAGGGAAGGACTGATCGATTGCAGCCAACCAAGAGTACTGTTGTGCCGCTGAGGAACCAAACACGGCCGATGTGAGGGCGGTCGGCTATATCGCGATGGAACTAATGCAGAAGTATGTAAAAGACGATGGAGCTATCGGAATCGAGAATCCCAATCGCTGGACCGGGAACTCTCCATCCGTTGGGTTTTTGTCGATGACTACTTCTGCAGAGTCCGTGACGGAACTGCAACAGGTGAGGACTTGTGAATAAAAATATTTCTGACAGCTACTGATCCTCCAAGCACAACTTGTTGCAGCGTTCATGGCGCAAGGAGGACTTGGTGTTGTTGGAAGAGCTGGCTTCGTTCTCCGTTCGGAGAGCCTACAGATACTTCGATTGAGGTCCGGAAGCATTAAATCTAAGTATTCTTTGCTATGCATGATGAGAAGCTTTCAAATCGGTTGGCGATATGACGCTCCCTCAATCTCATATAGGAAAACCGTCCCAGACAAGCCTCACATGTAATACCATTCTATGTGAATTCCCGACCTGCGTTTGAGTTCGGGGAGATTCTGGATGTCAGACCCCATCACAGACCGTAATTCTACACATACGTTAAACGAGATAGAATAGTGAAACTTTGTCACTCCTAAGGCGCATTGCATTTCAACTAAGATCTAAACATAGCACAGTGCTGGGATGATCATCTTCTCCTGAGCTATTTAATCTTCAATCTCGTCCTTCCCAGCCATGGCCTGTTAGGCATCTTCCCCAGGGCAATATTCTCTTCGAACGATTCATCTCTCTCCCACCATGGATACTACTCAGATCTATGCGGTTGTTATCGCTGGCATTACTCTGATATTGCTATTGCGAACCGGGGTTTCCTCGTTTGCCCCCAGGCTCATTGCCACCGCTTCCTGGATACACCAATACTTGAGATCTACCTATGTTCTCAACCGTCACACCTTTATGGGTCCCTGGACTGTGACCGCAGTCTTGCTGCGCGTGACATATCTGGCAGTCAACGTGGTGTGTTTGGGTGTTGGTGTCGCCGATCTGTCGCATGCTGGACGCCGCGCAGGGACGTTGTCAGTCATCAATTTAGGTCCGTTGTTAAGTGGTCTCCACCTCAACTTTCTGGCCGACTTGTTGGGTCTCTCTGTCGGCGCCGTTCGAGATGCCCATCGTACGGTCAGCTTCTTGGCTTTTGGACTGGCCGCTTTTCACGTCATCGTGGCCGCCGTGACCGAGCGGGCGTTATTTCGGAGAGAACTAGAGAAACCGTTCGTGGTCATTGTGAGAGCCTCCTTCCCTCCTGCTTTTCTCGCTGCTAATCTACCTAGGCGGCTTTGGCATTCTGTATACTCATTATCACTCCACGACGCTTGGTCCAGAAAGCGTCCTATGAGATCTTTATTCGACTTCACCAGATTTTGTCGCTTCTTTGTGCTGCTTCAATCTGGGAACATTTATCGTCAGTACGGTCTCCGGATCGATTGTATCTTCTCATCTTTCTTGCCTTAATGGCAGTGACATTCGCTTGCGAAGCCGTGTTGGTTCTTGTCCGGAATGGATGGTCGTTCCGTAAACGCTCACGGGTCACCGTCACGAGCTTGTGTGGGATGCTGAAATTGAAGGTGCATCTCTGCAAACCTTTGAAAATCGAGCCTGGCCAGTACATCAATCTATGGATGCCCTCCGTAGGCCTCGGAGCCTTTTGGCAGAACCATCCGTTTATGGTCGCCTCTTGGTCCACCGAGGCGCAAGAATGTCTGGAGATTTTCATCCAGCCACGGCGAGGCCTGACGAGAGACCTTCTTCACATTGCTCGCCCAAATGGACCTTTCGAGTGCAAATGGGCCATGTTTAGCGGACCACATGGTCACACTGTCCCGGTTGGTCAGTACGAGACAGTTGTGTTGATCGCTGATGGAGTGGGAATCGCCTCTCAAGTGCCATACCTGAAGAAACTGATTCATGGCTACCACCATCGTCGCGTGGTCACTCGTCGGATCCATTTGATCTGGCAGATCAGTGATATTGGTAGGTATTCCGACTTCAGACCAGACTCCTGCTGACCATCTCAGATGTCGGCATTGCCGCGCAGCCTTTTGTGAACGATGTGTTGGATGAAGACAAGCTGGAGAGCGGTGGTGTACGTGATTTGTCACTTCATTCTTCCCCCGTCACTGATCAAATGATAGATCCTCCAGGTCTCCATCTACGTCAACCTCGACGATATTTCGAAGATCTCGTTTGGGAGACGAAGCACCGTCTACCCTGGAAAGGCCAATTTCGACGAGTTGGTGGAGAAGGAGTTAGCTTTCGAAGGTGAATCTCGAGACGACAAAACCGAAGGCTTTCCCGGAAGTCTTCCCTCAACCCCAATTCCCCCGGAGTATAGAACGCCATGTAAGCGGTCCTCATCTCTCTTCTAGATTCAACTTGACCGAATTCAGACGTGCCAGATCTGGCGAGACGAAGTGCTCTTTCCGAGTATTCGACCGACGAGTTCATGCAACCATGGACAAACGTGCCACTCCAGAATGAGGGCGGCGTACCTCACCCGCTCACACAGGATAAGCGGCAAGTGTCCGAATTGCGGCAGACATCGCAGGGCTCGACCCTCATCCTCAGTAAGTCTAATCGTTCCTGAAAAATAGCACAAACTGATCCAATTCAGTGTCGGCATTTGCGGAAACTCATGACGTTTTGAGGAGATTGGCACGACGGCATCTTCATGAAAAGGTGACCTTGGTCGAGACGGATTTCCAACCCTTCATGAGATAGATCTAGAAGGAGGCCACCAAGCCGCATCATAGGTTCTCTAATCTCAGATTAGCCATGACAAAAAGATGATTCCGTAAATGAACCTAACGGAGACGATCTTTTCTTAAGTCAGAATAAGGTTAATATTGGCATTACTTCGCCCATGTCCACATCACGTAAGCAATACTCACCTTTCCTCCAATGAAGATTAAGATTTACTTGGCATGCATATCATGTATAAAGACCGTCGCGTTTTCTCCGGGCAGAACTGGAAACTTTGGGCCTGTAGAGCATATTCGTCCATTAAGGCTGTCTCTTCTCCTTTGACCGTCTCCGCCCCCATTCGGTTACTTTCGCTTTGTCTCTTTTCTCGAGAGACTGGGTTCGTGGGACACTTGCCCAAACAGAATGAATTTCCAAGGCCTGCTTCTCCCTGAGATATGGACGGAAATCTTCAATATGATGTCCAAGGAACGGCACTTGTGTGAAGAAAATCATATCAAGAGTGTTCGTCTTACATGTCGACTATCCAACTAACTTGCGACCTCTTTTCTCATGTCTGAGATGTCTTGTGCGCCTCGGTCCTCCAACTTGAGTAGGCTTACAGCCGTATCGCAACACCCTGTTCTCCGTCGATGATGGATCAAGTCGATCGTCCATTCTCCGACACGATATAAGCGTTAGGAAACGTTGCTCGATTTCAAACAGCATTACAATATTCATCCCCCGCTCCAGTACATCTATCTCGTTACGAAGTGAATGAGTGGAAATCCTCTTGGTTTCGTGGTATGTCGAACACCAAAACACTTCTGATAAACGATGCGGCTCCGGGCCAAAAATAACTATCAGTCATAGTCTAAATGAACACCACATACAGTACATAGGAAAAAGTCAAAACCCCACCCCAAAGGCGGTTCACCGACCGAAGATGTCTGGAACCATGTTAGAACTCCAAGATGCTGTCCGCTTATGTCTCATGCAGCCTGCAACGTTTGACCCATAAAGGAATGTCCTTCACAAATCGCCGAGCGATGCCTTCCTCTATTTCTCCTTGCTCAACGAGGAAACCAGGATTCTGGTCCTCATAGACCAAGTCGAGGTCGAAGGCTTTCTCGAGAAGAAAGTCGGCTGCTTTTTGATATTCATGTTTATATGATTCGTTCTTCACCCGAGACTTGAGCCAGTCACAGTAGTCTTGTAAATTAACGTCGTGGTGGCCCGCGATGTCGAGACGCATGGTTTCGGGCCACTGCATGCTCTTTGACTCTGTCGAAGATTGAGGAGGCAGAGCGTTGGTGAACTAGATGAGGTCCTGTCGAAAGAAACAGATCTGCTGTTGACACGTTTCTTCCGCGGGTATTTGCGTCGAAGGCTGTCCGGGATGTCGTCGTGAGATTGAAGACGAATTTTATCCTCGACATACCTGACGAGAGTTCGTAGATGGCTCGCTTTCAATATGTACAATTTCTGAGATTCAGTGTCGCACCAGCACCAGAAATGATGGATACCGGGTGGCCCCGGACAACGCATTAGGGCATAGACCTATCGTCAAGTAGAGGGATTGGCTGTTGTGGGTTCTTCGAGGTCAACTTGAGCGGCACGGTCAGCCAGCATGTGTGGGTAGCCAACCCCCCAAGTTTCGTAGTTTTAGTCGCTGCTCTATTACAGTAAACTTGGTTGAAGGTTGTAATTCCCTGGGTTATTAAGCTCTATATAGTGTCATTTGCCACATACAGCGTCTACATGGTGCATACTGTAGTTCAAATTCCCTTGAAGCGCGGACAGCTTCCAAATATGCACAGTAAGTCAACTGTCAATTCATACATAAATCACGCAAGATCCGCGTTTGGAGACCACCTAGTAATAATGGCACAGCCAAACAATTCCTCAACGTGGCAAGCTAGACCACCTTACCGGCCCTATTCGCGATGTTGACAGGGTGGAAATAAGAAGTACGCCCGTCAGTCTCAACATCCTCTGTATATGCAACAGCGATCGTCTGAAGAGCAATGAGGAGATTCCTCACCGCCGAATGGTACGCCAGCATCTTATACGCACACAATCCCAGGTGCTCAAGGACCACTGCAGACATCTCCAATGTCGCCTACTGCTCAGGTTTACTCGTTCATGCCCGTTTCCGGTAATCCTCAGCACAAGCGACCCCGCCAAGGATACGAAGAGATAGATAGATTGTACAAATGTGGCTGGAATGGCTGTGAAAAGACATATGGCACCTTGAATCACCTAAATGCGCACGTGAATACACAATCCCATGGTACAAAGATAACACCAGAAGAATTCAAAGAGACTCGCAAAAAGTGTAAGGCCCGTAAGATGGAGGAGGAAGAGCGACGAAGACAGGTGGTCGCTGAAGCCTGCAAATTGACGATGCAGCTGGAGATGCAGACCGAGCTCCGAAGCCAAGTTATGAACGGAACGGAGACAGACCTTCGCTTCCTCCTATCGACACTCAATGTGCAGACAGACAAACTCAGGGGCGAAATTGTCAACATCAAGGCGGAATGCTCTACTCACATGAAAATGGGCGGATGGGCAGCTATGCTAACTATCTCAGTTGTTTATATGGCCCACATGGTCAGATCTACCGGCAGCGTCAAGGTCAAAGCAAGTGGCTATTTGATGGCTTGTAAGTGTAGGCCTCTTAATCTCAATGATTCCATACTTGCATGACAGTGGCGCAGTGTCTCTTTGTTTTCCCCATTGATTAAATCACTTTTTTGTTCACTTTTTTGTTCACTTTTTTGTTCACTTTTTCTCAGAACTTGACGGATGGGAAATGGCACGGTGCTACAAGATGTTAGCCAAGGATATTAGCTTAATATGGCCGAAAGATGGACCTCTGAGTCGACAAACTCCATTTCCCTGGCCCACAATTATCAGAGTTTCAGAATTCATTGCGTAGAGACGGGGCTGAAAGGGAAGAAATAGTCAGTCACAGAGAGGAGTTCAATACGAAACTTGAAAAGGTCATCATACTGTATCGAGGAACATTACCAATAAATCACAACAGCCTCAGTGAGCTCAGGGGACGAGCCCGGAACCGGCGGTGGTTTGGCGTCTTCGCCGTGCAGGGAATATGCAGTCGGAGGAACTACGGTGCCTGATGTCAAATCCACGTGGTTACTTCCTTAGCAAGTTCGTCAGATACTGTATACTGTAAGAACGTTCATCGTACTATATAACAAGACCAAGTAGGTAGGATTTCCCAACTCTGTAAATCGCGCGGCATTCTTGACCCAGAATTTTTGCCACTTGGACACATTTAGCCCTGGGGAATTTCGTCCTCCAAAAAGTTTCCCTCGCCATGCGGACCAGCCGAGCACGACTGGAGGATGCAAAGTTCGAAACGGAAAGGCGCAGGCAACATCGAGGGACTGCACGTATTTCTCTTGATATTTTAAAGTTTCAATTCGAGGATCACGAGCAACTTGATAAAGACAACATTGACCGTCTGAAGGGCATCTACCGACGCGAAGGATGTCGACCACACTTTATCAACAATCGTATTTTGGTCGAAATTGATGAAACATGTTTCGAGGCCGCCCTTGCTCTTTCAGGTGTGGCAGCAACGGAGCTGCTCACCCCCCGAAGAGATGACTACCCGGAGCTTCGATTTCCTATTGGTGCAGAAGTCATCTGCCTCCATGGAAAGCACCGTATCCAAGCCGGTCGCGAATTTTTGTCTCCTCGGGACAAATGGTGGATCGCTGACATCTATCTTGGTGGTGAGTTACAAAGCACGATGAACGCTGTGGACTGATGTACGGGCCAGGGCTGTCGACGGATGTGAAGCGCGGCCTCGTCGAGGAATACGCGAACGAAAGCATTCCCACGGACGGAATGATCTTCTACAAGATCCGCCTGTACCACTTTCAGCGCAACCTCAGCTTTGAGTCGAGATGGTGGGCTCGCCTCCGAGGCTGCCGGAGTCGTAATTTGAAAGCACTGTTAAAGCACCCTGAACTCACAGCAGCTTTCGACGCTCTGCTCGATGTACCCGGCCTATGGGGCGGAATGTTACTTACAACGCTTCACAAAGTGCTGGGACTGAAGTCTGACGACGTAGGTGGTGCTACCAAACATTGACTTGCCATGGACCGACTTGTCGCAGGAGATACTGAATTATCTTGAACATATCCGACGATTTTGGCACGATTTGGTTGATGGTGACCCCAGTGCCATGCAAAGGTTTGATCATCGAGACGTGAAGGCGCTGGAGCTCCGAGCTCCAGGTGTTTCCACACATGATGCGGAGGAGATTGAAGCCCAAATCCGTGCCGGTCGAATTCTGAGAGCCTTCAGTGAGGAGGAGCGACGGCACATTCTTCAGCGATTATGCGGATTTAAGTACCTGATCCCATCCCTGCATACATTTTTCCGGGATGTCACCTACTGGGAGGCGTGCGTCGGGAGCGTCAAGCACTTGATGACGTTATCGCGCCGCGACACGATCTTATCGGCCTTTGAAGGCCGATTTAGCGCCACCAATCAACACGATGACCGAGTGGTGATCCAAGTGGGTGAGTCACGGTTTGAAACACTTCAAGGCCCGCGCGACGCACAGATAGACCTCAGTTTCCGCCAGATCATCGCCTTTGCCATGAGACACTTTGTCGACATCCCACGGGAGCCGATCAGTGACGATGTGACCGTCAGACCTCGTGTGAAAGCTAATCGAGTCACACTGCGCCAGTTCGCGGAATTGGCCATTCGTGTCGGATTCGAGTCACCTGAAATTCGCCGGCTTTTGGATATGGAAGAATTGCTGGATTCTCCCAATGCTCCGGAGTTGTCCAGGCCATTACTCGTCACTTCAGGTCCTGGTGAAAAGCTGCAACGAAGATGCGGGTTACCCAAGTTGGACAATTTTCAGAACGATCAGAATTTCTTATTCCTCCCCCACCTGCACAACCAGCAAGATGACAATGGTGAAGGCATCACGTCATTTTTCGTCCTCAGATCCTTTTATTCCGCCTTCATGGGACCGTCGGATCTCCTAGACGACTTGTTGGCTCAGGTATGGAATCAATTAGTGACTTCTCAGCATAACGTTGATGCCGCTGAGCAGCACTCTCGGCAGGAAGAACAAACACGGGAAGAACAAGCCCAACAAGAACAACGTGAACAAGAACAACGTGAACAAGAACAACGTGAACAAGAACAACGTGAACAAGAACAACGTGAACAAGAACAACGTGAACAA
>NW_015622881.1:0-22371 GCF_000835515.1 Exophiala oligosperma
CTCTGCTGTAATTCCTTCTGGCGATTTAACTGGTTTAAAACCGTGGATCAAACATAACCGGGACTTGAAACAGCTGGCGGAGATTCTGGGCACTTCATGTCTATTTAGCAAACCTCTCACCGATAAGAAGCTTACTGCGACATCACTTCAAGACTGTATCCAGAAGCTGGAGGTTTTATTTTGTGGCTCAGGAATTGATCAGTAAGTCCAGGGTCGGTGTAATCCGGAGTCTGTACTGACAGTTCATCTTCCTGGTAGCGTCAACTCGGGCGAAGCAACATCTGTGGTGGCATTTTACCTGTGCGAAGCGGATGACGACGCCTTTATCAGACATTTTCGAGGTTTACCTTGCCTGTCGACAATCGGTAGGGACCCCAGTTCCGAGCCTGGGAAATGGCAGTACCGATGCGTTTTGGAAAAGCACGAGTCGTCGGTCACCCAAGACGATCTCTTCATAAACAATCGACGACCGACATACTCCAAGGCCTTTGAATCTCAGTCTCAAGCTCTTCAATGCTGGGAAGACATCGTTGGAAGGTCCCAACAACTTTTAGATCATCGCTGTCCAAGGCCTTTTCCGGGCAGTATGAGCATGTCAGATCGTCCTGAGGTTTTTGAGGCCGTCAAGCTCATCCGAGCATATATGCCCTGAAGAAAATAATGACGACAGAACCACCAGGAAATTTATCTGAAATTACAAAAGTGGACGGAGATTAACAAACTGAATCAAGTCCCAGAAAAAGCTGCCGAATAACCATTGGTGTCCGAAGGACTTGTTGTTAGTATTTTCAGTCTCACTCGCTCACTCGCTCACTCATTTTACAACAGCGCTTGTGCGTGAGTTAAAGTAATGTCATACCACAGACACTATGACTAGGCAAATCGAGACTTTATGGACCGACGAGGATGGTTTCGACTGGGATACTCCTCTCGCATATGTAATATTTTAATAGCCTCATTGTTAACAGGATCAGAGTCATCTATGCAGCCCAGGCGCTCCCACAAGATTGCCTTGCCTTCTTGCTAACTGTCTTCCCCTTAATCGGGCCAGTTCCTCCGCAATCAGTTGTTGGTGGTCGCACAGTGGAGCTATGATTGCGCTATAGCACTTGATATAGACAGGCACCACAGCAAACAGTTGATTGACCGAAGGTTGAAGAAACTGGAGAGGCTCCCCTCGTGTATAGAACGTGATAGTGATAACTCCCGTAGGCGCCCTCAAGGCGAAAGACACCAAACTTGAATAACGGGAGACCAAAGTGTAGTTTTCGTCACCCGATAAGAAATTAACAGTGACTTGCTCTGGCCGCCGACAACTATTTTGGTCGAAAATCGTGAGGTATACGGTATAGATGTGTTGAGCGACGGCGAGAGTCGGGAAAAACTCGATCTCGGACATGGTTGCCTGCGGAGGGTTCAATTGATGCTTTCGCGGTAAATCTTTGCCGGATGACTTGAGAGCCGGTGTGCTTCGCCTTAAGTATAGCTAGATACTACGCTTTGAGCTGAATTGCGCTAGTCGCTATGCTGTCGAGGACCTCGAACTCGATCTTCTGATTTTGACCTATAGTCCTCCCACTTTATGCGCCCGTATCAAGCGATGGAGACGTCGACCATTCTTTGAAAAGTCTACAGGCATATAAGTCTGGTCATGGGATTGCGGAACGCTCGGCAATGACAACCATTGGGTATAGGGTCGTACAACCTGCAGATGTTGACCTAATGCCCGCTGTCTTCGTGGATTGTCGCGGAAATATCTGTTTAGCCTTCATTGGTTGTCGTGGATACTTTGTAACTTTCGCGGTCGGTGGCCATGAAGGATCATTTGCACTAGCTTGGGTACTCTCGAACGCTGTTGGTCGAAATCTTCGCCGTCGGGAGTGGCACACTTTAGAAAGAGTGAAAAGGAGGGTATGGTGCTCTCTAGGATCATAACGTTTGTCCTGGACAGTTACTTTACACCTCGAATGCAGCTTGCACGCCTGGCGAGGGTATTTGACATTGGAGGGGAGGACAGCCAGTGATGTGCGGTCTCGCTGGTGCTGTGTCCAAACGCGAGGTTTGTCGTGAATATCCGTGATCTCGCGTGGATCCACATTTTCAAGTTCATGCTGGACTCTCCGTAGAGCATGTTGTTCTTGCTTCAAGCCCACTGTAACCTCCCAGGGATCCTCGGCAATTGGTCCTGGTAAAGATTGATGTCCTCTTTCATTCATGGTCTGTAGTGCTGAAAGTCGTGGGTTTGAGACTCTGTGGAATCTGAGCAACAGAGAAGGCTGTTAAAGTCCCTAGCTTCCATGAGGCTTCTTATACCAGCCCTGACGGCCTGCATGAGGGCGCAACTCGACATGCTTGAGGATTGGAGGCATCATCTTTGGTCCTCAAGAACTGCCACGCGCGTATCTCATGGTCGAGGAGTTAACTCTTTCAGAGTATTCGAAACCAGGCGCTTCCGGACAGGCCAAGGCCGCTTCTGGGTTTTAGAGTCTTTGGTTGTTGGCGCTCTGTATGGCTTGGCAATTTTGTCTTGTCTCGGGTACGATCGGATCTGGCGGGACATTGCGCTGTTTATACACCAAGAACTTCCTTGGTTTGGCTTGAATGTGAAAGAAATGGCCGTCGAGTCGCGGTCTCGCATACCAGTCGAAAGGAGTTAGTGCGGACTTGTACAGTAGAAGGCAGCATGCCTCTTCATTTAAGTGAGTAAGGTCTGAAGTATTACGTAGATCGTCTCGGGGTAGCACCTGAGGAACGCCATTGGTTGGCGCCGGAAAGATGTACAACCGTAACATGTCGCAGAGTTCAGCATAGAAATCGAACCTACCTGACGCAAGATTGGTTCTTGACAAAAAGAATAGCAGTCGAGGACCGAGCCAGTGTTAGTGTCATCATTGTGCTTTCTCTTCGCACTTTCTCTCTGTTGTACAGAACTGTACAGTATCTTTCGAAGGTGTAGCCGAGAAGACTATTGATTTTGAAGGTCTTTTGTGCATTAGCCCCATCCGTGACACATCATAGACTTCCGCGGATGGAAATCCCGCAGGAAACCACAGAGTTTGATTGTGTCTTAAACTTAAACTAGTAACAGGTTGACGAGTGCACTTCGGCAACGGTGCTCTTTGACTGGCTTCTCACCTCCCACGATATCGAGAGACTCATCCTGTACTGCATCGCCCGATCCCTGATGTGGGCCATAGAACTGGACGTTATTTTCATCCGCAAGGAATCGTGAAGCGAGATAAATAAAGAATGATTGGCGAGAACCTCACTTCAGAGTACTGGGCGTTTGTTGGCCCGTGCTGTTTACTCGCGCGAGTCCAGCTCCGCAGTAGAGGTTCTCGCACTGGTTCATCAGTCCTCAATGGCATGGTCAAACCTCTTCCACCTGTCACGAGGAAATGCAACCCCAACAACGATGGCCGAACTTTTCTTACTGGCCAATATCACCCTCCAAACTTGGACCTGCATATACAGTAATGTGCGAAACTGGCGTCACCTTAAACAGTATAGAACTATATAACTTAAGTTAGAAAGTCTCCACTGTTGCATCGGCTTTACTGATTGCAGTTAAGCGTCCCGCGGTCTAACGATCCAATTATACTCGACTGTAATTTATCAACTGGAAAAGTTTGACCTGGCTCTAAGAAAAGCGTATGTCATTTGAACGGTGTTTATCAGCTTGACTTGGCGCCTTTCCGTGGACCTCTCGGAAGTTCAGCATACTGCAAGCTCCGTTCGCAATTTCTGCACATGACTTGGTAAGCTTATCCCACGGGTTTTCGAGGTCAGATTTACGCCTGAACTCTTCCCTATATAACACGACGCGTCGATTCTGTATTACTCAAGTGCGACTCTCCCTGTCGGTCATCGTGCGACGCTGCCTTTGTATAGCCATGCTTTGCGTGAACAACGCAATATCCGCTTGGTGTTCGATTCGCCGGGGCACTCGGCTGGTCGATCCATGGTAAGGCAATTTGCATTTGTCCGCTCTTTGAACCCTTCCACTACGCAAGATTGAGAACAACGAGAGCGCTATCGTGGCCAGTGACCGAAAGTATCGACATCTACTAGCTGAAATAAAAAGCAGGTACGAACGCAAATGCTCTGCAGAGCTACTAATGATGCGACGGCAATCTTCTTCCCTTTCCTGCATTGAACTTTCGATCCATGGCACGAGATGTACCGCACCTTATGGCAGAAGGCAAAGTACTGTGATAGCGTCGGGTCCGACCATTCATTGAGGCGCGATGGTGTTGCGATAGCAGTGTGTTTGGTATGTTATGGGTGAGAGTAGGACCAAATTACTGATGCCAAGCTTCGAACTGCGCCGAACCTCCGCGACCTCTACTGCGCTTGTACAAACCCAAGATGCACGTCCACCCATCCGAACATTGGGGCGTGACTGCACCTCTCGGATGAGCCTGTAATCCGAGTGCAGGCTCAAAAGAATGGAAATGACAAATACACCAGATCCTGCGCAAGCTTGGTCTGTGACCCCGTCTGTAGAAGACTGGGGCTCATCGTATACTTGTCGCACTAGAACGCCTGCTGTGAACGGCCGTTGGTCACCGTATTCGACCGCACCGACCCCGGCTCCACGATGGTCCTCTCGGTCACTCTCAGTGCTTTCACAAGAGACTCACCCGCAACGGCTCAGTTTTGTGTCGTTCGAAGATTGGGATGGCGACGCAACATACGACGAGGTACCTCCTTGTTGTCTACACTACTCCATCGAGTGGAAAGTCATGATTAAAAAGAAGGCGATCATCACGGACACGGAACAAGACGTGGTACTCAGTCCTGCCGTGTACTGGGAGAAGTGCCTGCAACCGCGTCTGGAGGAACGACTGTCGAAGAAAGGATACCCTCCCCGGAGTGTTCGAGTCGAAGAGACCGAGATTATCGTGTCCGTGACTGGGCGAACAGGGCGTCCGCTCACACGGCAGTTTGAAGATTTCCGAATTGAATGGTCGGCTGTGGAGAGACAGCTAACTGAATGGAGTGAGCTTTTTCAGAAGGGGAAGAAGCTCCTCGTGAAGATTCGCATTCGCTACGTAGAAGTTAACACATCAATTTCGACTAATAGCGCAGCCGCTAAAACCACGAAAGCTAGGGGGACTGCTACCCAACACATGCTGGCCGAACGTGCCGCTCAAATTGACGCCGAGGAAGCCGCAACAGGTAACCCCTCCGCTTGGCGATATGTCTATGCTTTGATGCGTTGTCCGGGACCACCCTGTGTCAAGCATTTCTGGTGTTGGCACGACACTCAAACTCAAAAAAGGTACACTTTAAAAGCGCACCATCTACGAACTCTCGTCAGGTATGTCGAGGATGAAAATTATCTGGAATCTCACGACGACATCCCGGACAGCCTTCGACAACAAATCTACGCGGAAGAAGAACAATATATGCGGAGGAAGCGTGTTGATCGTGGATCTATTTCTTTCGACAGGGCCCCAATCCAAATCACTAACATTCTACCACCTCAATCTTCGACGGAGTTAGAGAGTATGCAGCGACCCGAACCCAAGCGTCTCGACATCGCTGGCCTCCATGAGGTTAATGTACAAAAGTACTGCAGCTGGCTTAAGTCTCAAGTGCAAGAGGAATCACGCAAAACAGAATATCAAAAAGCAGCTGACTTTCTTCTTAAAAAATCCTTCGATCTCGACTTAGTCTATGAGGACCAGAATCCTACTTTTCTTATTGAGCAAGGAGGGGTAGAGGAAGGCATCGCTCGGCGATTTGTGAAGGACATTCCTTTATGGGTCAAACTTTGCAAGCAGAATGACATTGAAGCGGACAGCATCTCGGAGTTCTAGCCTGGGTCTATACATCTTCGGTGAACAACCTATTGGGAGGGGTTTTGACTTTTTCCTATGTATGTGGTGGTGTTGGGAATCATGGTTTAATAGTTATTTTCGGCCTGGAGCCGTAGCGATTATGAGAAATTCTAGTGTTTAGATCTTGGTTTACAGTACTATACAGTTTTCACAGCTCTTCTATTGTAACACCCGCGCTCCTGAAGTGGCCACGTGCGCTTGCTTCTCGTCCACCTACTTCGTCGATACACCATTCAAGAAACGAAACAAAATCGGATGATGGATTGTCCTCAAACACATGCCAATGCTTTTTAACAAACGCCTTCAATTCGGCAAAGAACTCCTCAATAGGGTTGAAGTCGGGCGAGTAGGGAGGTAGAAAGACCAGCTTGACTCCTGCACGTGCGCATGCATCTTCAACCTCTTTCGTGCGATGGAACGATGCGTTATCCATGATTATTACAGATTTTTCTTGAGGAAAGGGGTTACAGTGACAGAGTAATTGCTCGATAAAATCTAGGAACATGGTAGCATCGGTATTGCCCTGGAAAACTCGCGTGATCACGATTCCGTCCTGACTAAATGCGGGTAAGATCTGATATCGCTTTCCTCGGGGAAGTTGGGCGATCTTGGTAGGGGTTACGCCACGCGGTGACCATCCCCAGCGGCGGAAGCCGATTCTCTTGTCGCATCCGGATTCGTCGACATAGACTCGTTGATATGATGGAAACTCGGACATTGCATTCTGGTAGTAGTCACGAAGGTCAGGATTTCGCCCTTTTGCGATACGTCGTATTGCTTTCGTGGACCAGCCTGCGGAGGACAAAGCTCTACTGATCGTCCAACGCGATGCAAGGGTCTCAAACTCATCCCACAGCCATATGACCATGCCGTCCAAGTCTTCATCTGGCTTATCAAACAAATGTTCGCACAGCTCCGAGACCATTACTGGGGTTAGAATCGAAGGTCGGCCGCCTGGATTGCGGGGTGCAGTAGTGGTGCCAAAACATCGTAGGTTTGCGCGGTGTCGTTTAACGGTGCGGCTAGTACAACGAACCACCTTGGCTATGTCTGAAGCTGTAAGTGATTGGCTGAGAATCATATGCTCGCTTTGTCCGTGTTGTGACAGGGCCAGATTTGGGGCCATGATCGACATGGGCCGTTGCGAGGGAACGAAGCCTAAAAAAGTCTACACTGTACAGTACAAGAAAGAGAGTGGTGAGTTGATGTGAACAATCGCACTGTCGGCATGCACTTTGGCCCGAGTACAGCGTCGACCCTCTACAAGAGGACACCTGTCCTCTTGAGAGTTCTCGAATCTTCTATACAGCAAAACATTCAGTAGATTTTGCTACATTACGGTGAACCGTAGAGCCACTCTGGCAAGTTTTTGGACAACACATCAGGCGTTAGCACCAGCCCTCTTAAGGATGAGACCGTCCCTTGATTCTGGCATCGGAGCATGACCTACACTGTACAAGAACTGTTCCTGGTCCTGGAGGGCAATCGACGTGATCGAAGGAGCCATGTCTAATAAAGACCGGTTATATATTTGTCTTTATGCGAGAGGAGGGCAGCCGAAAATGCGAGACCTTGAAGATACGTAAGTGCAGTTCAGATAGGAAACTTTGGACATTTTTGAGTAATCCCCGAAAACAGCTATCACTGGGCTTTGATGGTAGGCCCGAAGATTGAGAAGCCAGAGAAAGAAGGTGTACGATACCACGCGAAAGAAAAGGTCGGTTCGGATGGCGTACATTGGGAATTTGAGAAAAGATCTGTGTCACTCCGACCGACAAGTATGCTCCTAGTGCGGGTGTTGATTGGCAAGGTGGACGATTCAGCTCGACTTGATGCGATCTTGCGTCAAACCCCAGTGAGGGATGGCTTGGATGGTTGGAACTGCGTTGCCTGGCTGAAGGAAGCTCTAGAGCTTGTTAGTAAGGACAAAAAGGCCGTTGGAACAAGCGTCCTGGTGTGGAATACTGTTCGCAAAACTGCAATGGATTACTGTAACCAAAAGAAAGCGGACGGTCGATTTTCATCTGCGAGGTATAATCCAGAGAAAGTTCCAACATATGACCTTCTGGAGCATAAGGAGACAACTTCTTGAGATATACAGTAAGTTGAGAAAGACATAGCCTTCAGAATTCTCCCCACCATCTCTGCCTAATCTTCTCCATCTTGAGAGCTTCAGGCCAAGGCTCCAAGAATTTGTCAATATTTTCGCCCCAAAACATATTCCTTGGATTGACTTGGTGCGCAGTTGTATACTCCCAGTAGGGAGGCCACCAGCCAGCAGTTTCCCAATCGATAATTCCTGTTATATTCTCTCCATGTACCCAGACATTCAAGCTGCTCAAGTCACCATGACTTAAAACAGGCCGACCCCACTTCTGCTTTTGTAGCTGAATCATATCCTTGATGTCCGGGTATCCAGGTGGGGCTTCCTCGATACCATTACGAAGGAAACGGTGAAAATCATCGGTGTTAGCGAATGGACCAAAGCGGTCCAGTCCGCACGGTAACCTGCAATCCCATAGTGATCCTCCGTCTACACTGGCTATTTCGTTACCTGGCGCTGGTATAGATCGCATCTCGAGGACTATCTCTCGTAGACGGTGCAGTATCTTTTCCCTAGACGGATCTGATAGATTCTTCCAGGTTGACGCGAGGCTTCTCCCGCGAAGCCTTCTCATTACGATGTACGTAATTCCGTTTCGTTCGAAAGCGCAGTACACCTTGGGAGTTGGGATCGACGTATGTTGTTGAACGAACTGAAGCGTCCGCGCTTCTGAGAGGTGTCGAGATATGCCATACTTGATGCAGAGCCAGGGATAAAGTCGGATAACGGAGCGCGTTTGGGAGAGACGGAGAAGCCGTACAGCGAGCAAGACCAGGAAACGACGCACGCGGGTGTCGTTGATGGATGGCGACGAGGGAGTTCTGCCAAGGTCGGAAGACGGGTTGGGCTCTAGAGGCACTTGGTATGTTTCCATCAAACATGAACTACGTCTTGCATTGGGATGTCAAGGGCGCAGTCTTCTAGTCCATGTTTTTCTCTGGGGAGCGAGGTTGAGTCGCCAGTGTGGAAGGTATTCCGAGCTGAGACTAGCAACTATTAGTAAGCTAACTATGTGCACAATTTCTAGGAGCAGGGGCGCAACTCAATTCGGCATGACTGAGTCTGCGGGATGGTCATCGAAAGTATGAAACTGGGAAGAAGTGCGAGATTTCGTCCAACAGGGAAATCAATGTAACGATCAATATATTTAGGTCAACCCATGGTGACAACAGGCAAGTCCGTATGGCGAACTGTGCGGAACAGTATGTTCTTGATGATCTGCGCCATTTGGAAGGTGCATTCACGTATCCATGTCAGATCACACTGAACCCGTCGGCAAGAGCTTCCGGAAGCATGACTACGATGTGGTCTGCTTCCTTTTTAATAACATCTCTTAGGAGGGGGATGATCTCGACAAAAAGAATCAGCATCTCAAGAAAAGTGTCGAGTACGTAACGCAAGCTCATGCCAAATTTCCAACACAATACTAACAGGTGCATTCAGACGATGTCGCGAAGTCGTCGACGGCCTCAGTCCACACCTAGAAATCATCGTATCTTTGCTTACCGAGATGGTAAAGTCGTCCGATGAGCCCGCGACCATAGATCCGCGCGACATTATCATGAGAAGAAATGTAACAGAACATTGCAATGACATATCGCTCACGTTTCGACTTTTGTCCACTTGCCGGAACAATCCCGATAATAATTATCAAGAGAGTCATGATCTGGCTCACATCACAGAGGAGGCAGCCGACCGATGTTTCAAAATGCTCACCGACATTGTCGAAGCCATCCGCAAACGGAGCGTCCTATTATACACATCCAACCCAGTGAATGGACCACAGTGCATTGGAAACCGAAAGAAGTCCAGTGGATACGCGATATGAGAATCAACTCTAAATGCAGCGTGCCCACGGATTTTGAACTCAGGCACCGTGCAGCGACAGAGCATGATCAGCCAGGCGGCACAGCTGTCTCCGGGTTGACTGTCATGATACAATACTCACCCTGCGAGCAAGAGGTGGACCCAACCGTCCAGAATCGTTGCGCGTACTGGAATCTTCGGAGACAGAAGAGCATATCGCCTTGGCGATCGAAAGAGAGACACCGTACAGTAGTGCCATATAACGGACATGGAACGTCAGGGCTATTCAGAGAGGATTTGCATCAATGTTAATCTCACTGATATGCCTCGCGTCTTTCCATTGGTCTGTGCACACCGAGCCAATATATCTATCGATTCGCTGTAATATCCCTGTCCTCGGGCATGTATGCGTTGTACCATACGAAAAGCCACACTTTTCGGTCAGAATCCCCTCACTTGAGTTGGGCAAATCACACTAATTATGCACGAACCAGCGCATACAGCTGGCGAAGGAAAATCTGACCATGAGCTTCAACTCACATCCCCTTTGTACCATTCAGAGACAGCTGCATTGCCCTTCAAGCTTGCCTAGTCACGCCATCATGGACTCAGAACCACCTGTGAAGGATTTCGCCTCATGTGTATCCTGCGACAGCATTATCATGATCTCTAGGCCTCGACGTGGCTATCGAGGCAAAAAGAGGCTCGTCGATCCAGTATTCCAGATCACAGTCTGTTACACTTGCGAACTGAAAGGCGCCGCAGTGCCACCTCGACAAGCGAACGAGTTCCTCGCTGAGCAGCCGCCCTCTTATTGCCTGAGTACGTCTCTCGTGAGAAATTCAGCGAACTTCATTGCCGCGGGCAAGATGCAGGAAGTCGAAATGTCTCTGCGTGAGAATGGTGGGAGAGTCACACTGACTCACAGGAGCGATATCCTACACAGTTATGATGCTGGATGCAGGTTGACCACGATCCACGTGAATAAAGACCTTGAGACCACGACAGATGAGTCTCCATCGCTTGAGACAGGGTTTTTTTGAGGCAGGTATCATCATTGATTTTGGGATTCGCAGGGAGAACTATCACTGACGCGTTTTCAGATTCACAATTTGTGTACGTCTCTTCTCACTCCTCAGACCTGCTCCTGCAATTTGGAAATGGATTATAGGACCCTTGCTATTGCTGCTCACTGTGCTGACATGCCATTCTGTACCATTCCAGGAATACCGCAAAGAGCGCTGTAGATCTTTGTCTGGCTTTCAAAGAGGCGAAAAGGGCCTTTGTTGAACTCGGAGATTAAGGAGGAATTGCACCAGCTTGACGCTTGCTCCAGCATGTAGCTACTCAACACAATCGCGATACCCGAAAGGCCGTATTGTTCGAGATCTGTGCTCAAGCAATTGAAGCCTTGAGGCTGTAAAACTGCCTCTTTACAACTCAAATGTTGTGGTACAGATGGGGGGGGGAACCGGGGCCTACCGGTGCAAGGGTGATGAATCATCTAGGGAGGATCTCTTGTTCGCGTTCGTATGCATGCTCGAGAGGTGCGAACAGGATTGATTCTCAAATGGTATTCTGTATTTACTGTAGCAAGAACGCTTCTGACGGCAATATACCGAGGGCGCAGTTTCCCCGCCAGAACCTCAAGGGTTCACGGAACAGTCACGTGCTGAATGCTAATCTTGACTTGGCGCTGATTAATGTGATCTAATGACAGCTAGTATATCTGTACAGAAAGTGACAGTAATTTACATGTACTCACAGATCAAAGCTAATTGGATAGCTTATTCGTTAACGTCCAAGCTATTTATGGTAAAGCTCATGGCGCTAAAGATGAGATCCACCTATCATTTAGGTATTTATGTGTACGTGAGAGTGACGCCAGTTCCGCACATTACTGTACGAGAAACACATTACTGTAAAGTAGTGGTACCGACACAGTGAACAGTGGGTAGCAGATGACTACTGGACTACTGGGACGAAACTGTATGGACTGGAAAGGAATCAGAAAAGTCGAAGATCAAGAGCACGAAGCACATCAGACGCGTCTCGGGAGGCCCCAAGCCTGACGCGCCAGACGCGCCTTAGCGTCGGCAGCTCCCGATTGGACAATGCCGACGACACGCAGAACACCAGCAACACCACGACGGCCCCCTTCAGGAAGAGCCCGGAAACCCAGCGCAAAAGCGACCCAACTGATCGTCGAAAATGACTCAGACCTGGAGACGATTTCTGTGGTCGCGGACGGAGACGAAACATGGTCTCCCCCTCGCAAAGGCCATCAGGAAACCACCCTAGAAGTGCTCGTGAAGGTTGTATCAGAGCTGAAAGAAACCATTGCAAGCCAGGGTAAAGCCCTTCGCGACATACAGGACGAGTTGAAACAGGTAAAGAGCCAAAATACTGAGCTTCAGGATGCGGTCCGCTCCCTCGAATCCAAGCTCGAACGGGCCACCACTTCCCCGATCGCCCCACGGTCCTGGGCGTCAGTTGCGAACGAAGGCAGCGCAACTGTAGCCCCCGCAGGACCCACCGCACCGACCAACTCCCGCCAGCCGACGAAAGAACCTCAGTGCCTGCGCATCTGCACCAAGGCAAACCGAACCGAGGACGAAGTGAACGGAGACACCCTTACTAGGAACCTCCCCATCGGAAGAGCCATCGGCCTCATTAGACAAGCCCTGCTCAAGACAGACAAGACAAAAGAGGTCGAAGTGGTAGGAGTAAACACGACTCGCACCGGATACGTGGTGCGCTGCAAGGATGAGCAAGCAGCAGCGACGGCCAAAGCACACACTGAATGGCTGCAGGAACTCGGCAACAATACCAAGTTAGTCAAACCACGATACCCGGTGGTTATACACAGGTTCCCTACCGACGGCATCGTGCTACCAGATAACGAACACGAGTTCATTCGCCAACTCATGGAGGAAAACGAGATGCAGGCCAAGAACGCCCAGATCGACGAAGCCACATGGCTCATTGCAAAGGGCAAGCCAATCGGATACCATGCGACCCTTGGAATATGGTTTGACAGCGAGGCTGCGGCACAAGACGCCATTACATATGGACTAGTGTATGGTCAACGACACATGGGGGTATCAGCATATGACCCTGAAAAGAAAAAGTGTTATAACTGCCGCGAACCAGGGCACTTCCAGAAAGACTGTCCAAAACCTAAAGAATGCCATCTCTGCAAGGGCGATCATGAGCGAGGAGACTGCCCATCCAACGAAGGGGGCAGGAGCGGCAACCGCCAGGCAGCAGAACACATCAGCATCAATGAAGAGAGGGGGCGTACCCAAGCAAATGGCTCCCAATGAACCAGAACAGTCTAAAAATACTGCAGCTGAACATCATGAAATCGCGCGCCGGCATGGAAGCGCTTGTCAATGACCAAGCAACACAGGACCTCGATGTGCTGCTAATACAGGAGCCCTCCATCACCTCGTACCAGACTTATGTTAACCACCGCCTCTGGTACACATACCAACCGACACATCCAAACGACCAATTCCGAAAACGTAGCCTCATCTACGTCAACAAACGAATCTCTATCACAACACACCGCCAAATAGCGTGTAATCACCCAGATGTCACGGCAATCAAAATCCGGAATGGAGAAAGACAGACACTGGTGTTCTCGGTCTATGTAGAACCCATCGAGCTACATCACATCAATGAGCTACAAAGCATGCAAGCTACACTGAACGAGATTGAGGGGACAATTGAAGAACATACACGAAACTGGCCATCCCCAACCAGCCTTATCATAGCTGGAGACTTCAACCGACACCACCCAGCTTGGAGCGGCACATATGTGTACGCTCATATCATGGCACACGCTGAGGAGCTCATCAACTTCATCCACACCAAAGGATTGTCGTCGTGCCTTCCCAGTGGCACCCCGACATATTGGTCACTCAGCCGACCAGGCCAAAGGTCGACCATCGATCTGACGCTTACGAACACGCCCGACTTGATAGTGAAATGTGATCTGTATAAAGACAATTTTGCTTCCGATCACTGCGCCACATACTCGGAATGGAACATTGGGGCGGAACAACGACCAGAAACGACACCACGCCGGGCATACAAACGAGCGGAATGGGCCAAGATAGGAGCTAAAATCCAGTCATACATGTCGGATATTCCGAGTATTCAAACGAAAGGAGAATTGGACCAAACAGTGAAAACCCTCCTTGATATAACAACCGCTGCCATTGACAAACACATACCGATAGCGAAACCCAGCCCATACTCCAAGAGATGGTTTACCCGGGAACTCAAAACAGAACTCAAGGAGGTGAATAAATCTCGCAGGAAGTATCAGCGCAGCTGCACAAGGAATGGTCGCCATCACCCTCGGACAGTGGAGCTGCACGAGACATGGCGCACCAAACGAAGACACTGGACTCGTCAACTCGAGAAAGTCAAGGCAGCAGACTGGAAAGACTTCCTCGACCAAGCAACCTCGCAAACAGTGTGGCGCGCAACACCATACATGAAAAGGAACGATGCTTTCGCAAACCTGCCGCCACTCCGGGTGGGTGACCACGAAGTAACAGACAACCATGACAAGGCACGCGTACTATTGGAGACCTTCTTTCCCCCCACCGGCCACCCGCCACCTGAGTGTATCGTTCCACCGAAGGAGATCCCATGGGAACCAATCACGGAACAAGAAATCGCGAAGACACTCCAACGGATGAAGAAACGGACCGCACCTGGTGAGGATGGAATACCAACACTGGTATGGTTCCAGATCTGGCCCTACATATCATCAATCGTGACCGCCATCTTCACAGCGTCCATCGACCTTGGCCACTACCCTCAGCAGTGGAAAGTAGCAAAGATAGTGGTTCTGAGGAAACCAGGCAAATCGGACTACACATCTCCTGCGGCGTACCGCCCTATTTCACTCTTGAACACCCTAGGCAAGCTGCTGGAAGCGGTGGTCGCTCGACGCCTCTCCTACTACGCGGAAAAGTATGAACTACTCCCGGACACACAGTTTGGGGGCCGTCCAGGCCGAACAACAGAGCAAGCCCTTCTGGTCCTAGCGAATGCTATCGACCAAGCATGGCTGAGAGGCAGAGTGGTTACATTGGTCGCATTTGACCTGAAAGGAGCATTTAATGGGGTCAAAGCGACCACACTGGATGCACGCCTTCGGGAGAAAGGCATACCCACAACAGCCAGGAAATGGATTCAAAGCTTCATGCAAGGTCGAACGGCAAGCATCCATTTCGACGGGTTCTCCACCAAGGTCGGCACACTGCAAAACGCAGGACTAGCACAAGGCTCACCACTTTCGCCCATTCTGTTTACCCTTCTCAATTCAGGTTTGGTAAACCAGGAGGTAAACACCCAGGGGGGCGCCTCAGCATTTATCGATGACTATTTCCGATGGAGAGTCGGGAAATCGGCAGAAGAAAATCTCCAGAAGATCCAGCAAGAAGACATCCCTCGAATCACGGAATGGGCGCGGCTGACGGGATCAAGCTTCGCGGCAGAAAAGACAGAACTGATTCACCTCACCAGACGCAAGAAAGAGCGAGGGAAAGGAAGCATCACCATGGATGGCAAGGTCATCCACGCCGGCCGCACAGCCAAACTCCTCGGAGTGGTATTCGACGACGAACTTCGGTGGAAAGACCACGTACAACAAGCTGTGAAAGCCGCCACCACCACCGCCCTCGGGATGGGAGGACTGAGGCACCTGCGGTCTGCCCAAATGAAGCAAATATATCAGGCTTGCATCGTACCTAAGCTTGATTATGCGTCAACGGTGTGGCACAATCCCAACCGGGACAAAGGACACCTCCGAGTTCTCAACACCGTCCAAAGAGCAGCGCTCCTCCGGATCGTCTCGGCGTTCAGGTCGGTCGCAACCCAGGTGCTTGAAGTCGAGTGCCATATCCTCCCCACGCGCCTCAGGCTCAAACAGCGAGGACAAGAAGTTGTGCTGCGACTATGCTCTCTACCCTCGACACACCCACTCGCCAGAGTTATGGATCGAGTCAGACAACGAGTGAACCGACGGGGAACTCAGCCCAAATTTCCATTGGCCGAGACCACCAAATCACTGGACAATGGGGAACTCGAGTCGTTGGAGACCATCGATCCAATCCCGCTTCCACCTTGGAAAATACCGGAATCAATCGAGATCACAATCGACCCTGACAGGTCGCAGGCACTTGACAAGGTAGCTAAGCTGATCGAAGATTCAGAGGCGGTCATGTACACAGATGCCTCGGAGAAAGACTCGAAACTTGGCGCCGCGGTGGTCATGGTGAATCGAAGGAAGGAACCACAGCGAACGTGGCAAATCGGAATTGGACTAGCCAGTGATTGGACGGTGCATACCGCCGAGCTAATCGCTATCTGTCACGCAGTCGAAGCCATCTATCAAGAAAGAGTCAACAGACGGAGAGACAAGAACTATACTATCATTAGTGATAGTCAGACCGCGATTAAAGCCATTGCCAACCCCTCCAACAAACCAGGACAAGCGATAGTACATCGTATCCTAAATCAAATTTCGACATTTCGAGATCGACGAATAAAACTCCGGCTACACTGGATCCCAGGCCATTCAGGCATTGAAGGGAATGAATTCGCTGACCGGCTCGCAAAGCAAGCAGTCATGTCTGAGAAGCAACACCGCTTTGGTCGCCTTGTATCAACAGCCAGAAGAACGGCACGCACCAAAATCCAAGGAGAATGGCAAGAAGAGTGGAGAGCCAGCCCTAAAGGCCAGCATTTGAAAAGAATCGACACAGGCTTACCGGCCAAGCGAGCCTTTCGCCTTTACAGTCAACTCACCCGACACCGGACCTACCTTATGATCCAGATGCGGACTGGACACTCCTGGCTCGCACCACACGGCCGACGATTCAGATTCACCGATGACGACCGCTGCGTGTGCGGAGCAATCGAAACTGTAGTCCACGTGCTGGTGGACTGCCCGAGGCTCTGGGAAGCAAGACAAGAACTACGTACTAAGGTAGGTGGTACACTTGAGTGCACCGCAAGCATGCTCGGAGGAACTCCTCGGAACGAGCAAGGTAAAGGAGGCAGTGGCGGGATCAAATGGAAAATCATCAACGCAGTGCTCGAATTTGCGGAAGCATCCGGAAGGTTCAAATCACGAGCTCCGCCGGCGAGGCAAAGGGATCAGAATAGGCCCCAACGAGGCTGAAAGATCGCGCATGTATTGTAGTCTCATACTGAGTGGAATCATAGAGTAGTTAGAATAGTAGTAGCCCAGCATATCACTCCCCACGGAGAGAGAGGACAGGGTCAATGATAATCACTCACTCACTTACTGTACGAGAAAGCTCGGACGGCATGTCGTAGGTTCTTGACAGAGGCTAATAGGAAGGTATGGAGAAAAGTTTGCACGACTTCAACGTGCTGTGCGAGGTCCTTTTCCCTATCCACATTTGACCCTCCTCGAGGTCCTTTTGTCTGCAGATCCCGTGGGGAAGAGGCTATGGTCAATAATGGGGCCCTCAGATGCTTCCGAGGGTCACGAGCTTTTGTCTTCTTTCCCAATCCCCAACATTTCGCCTCTAGTCAACTCTCTTACTGTACAATTCACCTTGTAGCCTCACACACTTCATCATAGGGAGTCCTTGATGAATTGTTCGGTACTGTAGCATTCGGAAAGAAAAGAAGGATAGCTAACGTGATACCCTGCAGCACTTTACCCGTTGCTACTGTACTTTCCAGTTAAGAATAAGATAGTATGACATCGGGGGTAAGAGCAATGGGAAGTGGCCAGACTACAAGCGTAAAGTTGGCCGAGGTCTCGTTTGCTTTTGGCTGTTCAACGTTCAGGGGATTCTAACAACGGTGGAAATCACCATCGGGAAGAGCCACGAATCGGCAACAACTGTGCCGTTCATACTGGAAGACTTTTGTTACTCGACAGAAACTGCTACATGTATACACTGTACCACAGGTATCCATGACAACACAAACGCCTGTAAAGCTGAATCCCTTTAACCCGAGAAGAGACTGTCGAACTCCTCGATGAATCCGTCATCAACAGCTTCACCAGCGAGCATTCGTTCAATCCCTCGCCCACAGCGTGGTAAAAAATCCCAAAGTCGAGGGTTAATGTCCCTGACCAAGTCAACCAACGTTTGAATATTACGTTTGTTAAGATTTTCATAACTAAGAGAATAAGTGTGTGCTTGGAAAAGAAGGTTTGTGGCACACTCACCAGGCGGGCCTGATTGTGTAATCAGGATCCAGGGGACACGGAATCGTTCTTATCGGTCGTAGCATCCACAGTGGCCGTTCGCGCCCGCAGATGTCTTCAAAATGGTGTAGACAATTGCCCCGGTAATTGGCCTTCTTGAGACGGCGGAGGGCTTTAGGATCTTTATCTTGTCGAGTACATTTCAGTATGTACTTGTAGGTAAGCGTATCTGACCCCTGGCCCTGTTTGGCAGGCTCCGTTTGATCTCCTGACTGCATCTCGACATCCTCTGATGCGCCTGGCCTCGATTTGTTATGAAAGATGCTCATTAGTGCGCGATATGTGGAAGTTATAGACAACGCCCCGAATGCTCGTGTCAGGCTCCTGAGCTTCGTGTAGCCGCGGCCTCGGGTATACAGTTGAACCGCTACCTGCAGGCCATCTTGGTCACCTCCCTGGATGCTGGTGCAGAAAGCTTCTGAAGCATGGCCAGGCGAGTCGACAGTGTCGTAGAGTCTTAGAGTGTTCTGAATGGTAACGTTGGATGGGGTACGACCGGAAAGGACATCTTGCCGAAGATTTCGACTACATTTGTACAGCTGCATGGTCCGTTGAGTGTCACTGCGGACTCGAAGTGACTGGTCTTTCAGAATATAGACCAGATCTCGGAAGTCCTCTAAGACCTCTTTGCACCCCATTGAGGAGGCAAGGAACTTCATCCTCACCTGCGGTGGCAGGTCTTCGAATTTCAGCTTCGATTCCGTTCGGGGATCAGGGCTGGGGCTTAGTAACCCCCCAGATGAAGGGCCGGTGGTGCTGGCATCTCCGGAAAAGGGCGAGCCAACCTGGGGAGCTTCCGTAGGGTGACTAGCCACAATCAATTGTATGTAACGTCTTCGCAGAGCGACGAAATTTAGAGCGCTTGGGTCCCTGTGTCCCAAGATTTTGTCCGCTTCGTGGAGCAGAATGACGCCGCAATTATTGCCGTCATTGATTAAACCCTAAACAATTAGACGGAGATAATCGGATTGAGCGGAAATAAACTCTGGGAGAACTTACTAAACTGTACCTCACCGTCCATCCGCTGAGCTCTGGTGCGCCGGAGAGGATGAAATGAGCCACGGGTATGGACCTCTCGTCCTCATGGTCGTGTACCATAAGTTGACGGTGGGCGAAGTGCAAGCTCACCAGAAACCAATGACTGGTCTGCTCGACATGAACGGGAACCAGAACTATCGAAGGTGTCTGCCACCTAAAGATCCTGGCCGGGTTTTGCTGGATGTAGGCCGCATTGAAATCATGAGATTCCACGACGTGCACATCACCTCGGATCATGGCCATACGGTAGAGGCATTCCATCACCGCATCGTCATTGAGCCACTGGCCCGGTCGAAACGTATTCAACATGCGCTCAACGGCCTCCGGATGGGTGGTGATCCAAGGAATCGAATCACGGTTGCGGCATCCAAGCTCAATCAGTCCATCGATATCCTGGATCATTTCTTCTTCTGGCAATTTTCGATCGAGCGTCGGGAATGCTACAACAACACCTTGAGCCGTCTGAGCCGTGCTAGGAGGCGTAGTGTACGAGTGCCCGCTCCCTACAACTCCAGAAAACAGTGGTGAGCTTGCCTGTGAAGAAGTGATGGAGATTATCGTAGCATCTGCTGCATTTGCATTTGGAGACATACCACTGCCAGAAGAACTGAACTGTTTCGTGGGAGTCGGATGGGAGGGCGATGTTCCTGAGGGTTCCGGAGATGAGACAGACAGGGCTGGAAACCACGGGGATGACGGCTGGAAGGGATCGGATGTCTCACAGACAGATTTCTCCAACCCAGGTCGGATTTTGGCCTCCACTTGCTCAGATGATACAGGCTCATCACCGTTAGTGACGAAGAGGTCGCCCAAGCCACCCGTCGGGGAGTCTGTTGGTGGTCCAGGGGAAAATGTCGGAAGCGGGGCCGGTCGACGTGCATTCTTGCAGAAGAAGTCTGTGTTGATGTAGAACTCATCATTCCTAGGTTGCCATGCATATTCTGGAATACTTCCGGCAATCGAACGCTGATCCCTCGGTGATGACACTGGCTGAGAGTATGCAGCGTCACTCGCGGCCTCATCCGTATCGTCGTCAGAATCCTGGCCCATAGGTACGTCCGCTGGGGTCCTGGTCGGACTCGAGTCATTGGACGGCATCTGCAGATCGGGTTCTTGTGCAGGAGATGGATCATCGTCGACGTCTTTCATCTGAGAATCCTCATCCTCACTTTCGACGCAAGCTTGAAGAAGGGGTCGATTTGCAGGAGGGCCTGACGAAGCATTGTTTGCTTTGATTTCCAGTTTGGCCAGAGACTTCCCATCAGAAGGACAGTCGCCAGAAGGCGAAGCATGCGTTGGAGAGGTGACAGTGGACTCCGACTGCGAGTCACTATCATGACCTGGAGTTGTGACTTCATCATCTTGGGGATCGATGATGTCTTCGTCCAATTCCTCCAAAACATCCAGTGGACGATATTGGCCGAGTACCATGGCCTCGGCCGTGACGGGACTCGAACCACAATTGCGGCTGGACTTCCGGCAATGTCGATATATGGGTGAGGGACACCAATCTGCTTCACAGTAGCTGATGCTCTCGACGACATTGGAGCCGGTATTCCATGCCCACTGATAGCTGAGGTAGTCTGTTCGTACGACCTCTCCGGGTCGCTGGAGGAAAATGCTAAAGGTGATCCCCCACTCGTACAGCACCGACGGTGGCACCAGGAGATTGGCATGACGGACGAACTGGCTGCAGGCTTGCGGAAGCTTCAGATTCTCCGCGAGACGTCCCTCCAGGACGGAGGCTTGCCTCGGTGGGACGACGATCCAAAGGACGGGGTCGCCGCTCCAGAGCATTGTAATAGATTGAAGATCCACCTCTTGCTTGTGCAGGAAGACGAAAGATGTTCCTAGATTGACCCGAACCTGACTCGAATGGATACCGGGGATGTGGTTGTGAGTGGCGAGAAGACGTCTGCTGGTAGACAGAGGGGTGTCCGGAAGTCCCAGCGCAGAGCGTCGACGAGGATGCTGTGCCGAGCACGTTACATACTCGAGTGGGCCAGATTTCACAGCCCTATGCTTCGTTATGACATCTTCGCATTTTTCAATGAGGATGGTCTCATCGAAAGACTCCCACGAAGGATCCTGCGCTGTCGTTGTCCTTTGTACGGGATCACTTGCATTTGTCCAGTCTGCTATTGCCAGAGTTACTGTGCGGCCTTTGATCACTGGCCCTTGTTGCTTTAGTCGTTGCTGATGAGCTTCTGCAAACGACAACCGAGAGAGATCCGGAAACACTGAAAAAGTAAGGCCATCGATGGAGAACTTCTCGTACCCTGTGCCTGAATTGGACCATGGTCGCCAGCTGCTAAGGTCGGATGCAAGTTTGAGCATTGTTGTGTAGCTTGAGGATAGAAACGCGAGGGCCTTCCGAGATGCACGGTGCAGAGTCAAAGGTGCATCGGTTCCGGGTGCTTCAAAACGTGTGAGGGACGTCTCGAGGAAGAGTGACGAACAAGAACAGGGCCGAGGTGGCATGTCCAAGTCGACGAAGAGTGACCCATGTGTAGGAGACACATCCATCTCAATCCATCTTCGTGACTGCAAGCAGAGTGGGTCGGAAAGGCATCATGACTGGAGCCATGAAGCAGCGTCCTGATCAGGAGGGAAAAGTGTTAACCCATCTTCTTCTGGTTGTGTGACTGCTTTCCCCCGAAAGAGTCGTCGCGTTGAGGGCGCAGGCAGAGGACATCGGTGAGATTTTTTTCATCTGTTGTAAGGTTTTGCGGACAAAGATTCTGTAGTGCTGATGTTGCATGACCAGGACAAACTGGTGTTAGAATGGCCGACACAGCGGCCAACCGCTTCGTGAGGGTGGCCAGCATATCGATGAACGATTGGAGACTGAAAGAGAGTCCAATAATACTGTATTTCTCTGATCAAGCCCAATGACACGAATTGGTCCATTGGTCGTGAACTCGGCGATATTACGAGACATGTACTCCAGGGCTCCAGCTAATCAGATTTCTTTCGTCGAAAATCATTCGGCGTATCTCATGAAAATTGTCAGGACAATGGAGCCGGAATATTCATTCGAGTGCCGCTGACAACATAACTTTCCGGCATTCTTGCATGTCGACCAGAGACCAATACAGTACAACAGTGGTAAACTGCGACTGAGGTTGGGGTGCTCTTTGTGATCGGAGTCAAAGAACGCCCCTTATGCCAGTCTTTCGACTTTATCGAAAGCAGCATGGTTGATTGGCTACACTTGCGTCGATCTGCAAGCCTCCCTGCATGCGCGGTGTCTTCCGATGTCTGGAGCAGAGTGGCACACAGACACGCGACCACCGAACTGA
>NW_015622882.1:0-21235 GCF_000835515.1 Exophiala oligosperma
ACAGCAGGAAGTACCATGAACCGGGACGTTCGCGTGTAGCCATGTAGAACTAGCTAGTCCCCATTGGGCTTAGCCCCGCCTGGGCGTATGAAAATCAATCAAAAGCGTGCTGGCGAGACTGCGGACTTCGTAAACAGACAGCCTCGCCAAGTTAAATGAGATCTACGTACTGCAATTTTAGCTTGATGGGCAAAGCCCACGAGGGATTCATCGAGGCGCTTCAGCCGTCTCCGTCCTCTGCGCGCTCTGCTCCTCCTTGACGAGCTCCCTGAGCTTCGCAATGACAATCCTTGACCGATGAAAATTGGCAACCCTCCCCACTGTCATGGTCCAAACCTTGAGAGCCTGCGTGCACAGCTCCTCGTCCCGTCCCACAGACTGGTTGATCCGAACCAGAGCGACCTTGAGGCGATTCAGAAGGGATTGATCTTCTGCCGAGCGGACATCGCCTCGTGGGGTCTTAATGGTGGTGGCCCATTGATGGAGGGCAAAACCTGTGGCAAGCAGACGTGTTCAATACCGAAGCCATGGTGCGTTGAAGATGAAGTGTCAAGACATGGGCAGAGGGGGCTGGATCGGGCTGGGGATACTGTCTCCTGACTTACTGAATTGCAAAAGCGCAAATGACGCCAGCGCGCTCCATTCGTACCGCCCCGCATGCAACACCTCGTTCCAAGGTTAGTCTAGATAGCTCATCAATTTAAGATATCCCACGGGAGGTCTCACGGTATGCATATCCAGTTTGGACAGCATGATGAAGGCCTCCAAGGACCAGACAGAGGCTTGTCGCGCAGCTGCCGGAGACATGGCCTTGAAATCGCCAAATTTGCCCGTATGGATCTCGATCCCGGCTATTTGGACGATGTTGACGGTGTCAAACATGAGACAGAGCTGACGATTGTGGCTTGGTATAGCACCCTCAAGATTCACCACGAGGACATCTTTGAACAGGTTCAGGACCATGTTCAAGTGTGCCTTTTTCCCCTCGGACAGAGCAGACCGGCGACAAAAGGCATCTCTGTCAGCAAAAGCTTGGGGATCTTGCTTTGTCCGCTGGATGTAGGACAGCACAGCGTGAATAAGACAATTCCGTCCAATGTAGGAGATTTGGTCTCGCGTCTCCGCCAGCGCCGAGTCGACATTGATCAGTGCGTAGAAGCAATGCAGGAAATATGGCGGTTCAGGTATGGGACTGAGCAGGTCCCAGGCTGCTTCGCTGTCGATCCGCCAGAGCTTTTCTGGTGCCGGGAGCGGGATGTCCATGTCAGAAACCCACAGAGAAGTGGATACGTGGAAAAAATAGTCCAGTTGGCAGAAGAAGGTGAACGTGGAGATGATCGCGCTGGAGAGGAACGGAGTCACTAAGTCAGTACAGGATCGGAATCAAGAGCTCTATATGCAGCCATTACCGGAGGCATTCCTCGCGCCTCATCCATTCTTGCCATGTTGGCGCTTGTCCACAAAGGGTCTCCTTACGAAGGACCACTTGCAAAATCTGCTTCCGGTCAGCTCTTGTGCCCTTCGCGCCTCGATGTTAAGATGGTTGATCAGTATAGAATTACCCTTGACAATTCCTGAGCCTTGGAGAGCGCCCACTCGTGGTCTCCTTCGGACCCATTCCAGAGAGAAAAGGAAGATAGATGTAGAAGGACTTGCAGTCGTGTGGCAGGGCTCATTTGGTCTTCTTCTAGGGCGCTCTTTGCCTTTTCAAGGAGCCGATCGGCCATAACCTCGTCTCTGGCAAAGCACGCCCCAATCGCGAGAATGCTGAGCACGATTGGTGGCTCCTTTCTCCGCTGAATGGTGCTTTCATGTAGAGTCGGCATGTAAGGGAGGAAGTATTGTGTGAAATGTTGATAGAAGATCAGTCTCCGCGGGGGATCGAGCTCCTGGAGACCAAAGTATGGTTAGTTTATAAACCCATCGAGGATGACCGGGCTCATGTTTCACCTCGATCCCAGTAATGCTGCAGAGCTCAAGCTGAGGCGATGGATCCGAGCTAGGCTGGTCCAAAGAACATGGTGATGGCTCTGGCAACAAGAAATCGAACGTGGTGTCTTCAAAGGTCCAGTTGTACAGAGAGAGATCTCCTGTCCAAGGGGACGACGGGAAATCCTCCTTCTGTATACCCGGAATACAGGGCACATATGCGTTCTGTGGAACAATATGGGAGTTGATGGCCGTCCCCTCGAGGAGGCTATCTGCAGCTTCATCGAGCCAATCGCTGCCACTTTCTAGGTCTGGAGTCTGTACCATCGTCCCAGGTGCTGCAGGTAGATTGGGAGGGATTGGCCCTCTCCTGCGTCTGCGACGACGGACCAGATTGTCCAGGTCGTGAGTCGATGTATGTCTTGCTAGCACGTCGGCGCGATGAAAGTACATTCCGCAGGTGTGGCATCTGTGTTTGGCATTGCTGTGCGAGAGGAGGTGACGGGCAAGATGGACTTGTCTCTTGAAGGTACGACTACACAATGCGCAATTGAATGGTGGTATTGGGTCTGTCAGCTGGACAGGCATTTTGTTCTCCAACACAAGCGATTGCATCAGCCTCAGCGTCCAGATGGTGCGGCTGTGAAGCTACAGGTCATGGAATTTCGTGATTGCTGACAGCAAGGCGTTGCAAGTTGGTACAGTAATGAGAGCAAGCTCGCACAATGGCCCTCTAACTCTTTTATTGCGCTTGGGGACGGCGGCACAATGGAATCGGGAGCAATTTACAGGGTTACTCGAGAAAATCGGGGCAAGACGAGGAGGGGGAACATACAAACCTGGGGAAGAGGCTAGGTGTCTCCTCTGCTGGCGTGGACTGTGATTCCTCTCCACTGCAGTTTCCGCGACAGGGTCCATGCGTAATAATTGTTAAAAACATGGCTTCCTGCTCAAAAGTGGTTTGACGGAAGTATGACATAATGGGCAGGGACCGGCATCTCAGGCGTGCTCCCACCGCAAGTTAAAATCAATCCCACCGTAAGACCCCACCGTCATCTCGAGTGGGTATCTGCAAGACTCTGCAACTCAAGGCGGCTCAGGTAGTCCAGACCGAGGGCGCCAGAAATGGGATGAGCCTGCTATGCCGTTGTCTGGAGACAGAGAACATATAGTGCCAGATCTGCACAATATGCCCAAGCAGTTTAAGTAAAGCCTGCTCCTGAGCAGAACGTGGACTGTTTGCTACCATGGATTGTCTCTTCTCGGCAGTCGAAATGCTCAACCAGCCCGTGCAGGTCGGCCAGCTGAAGCTGAAGAACAGGATTGGCATGTCTGCTATGTCTCGCAACCGGTACGTTCGCAATGGCATCAATCCATTTATTTGTCTGAGGGAAACGCTGAGATAGTCAACTGTCTCTCTAGGTCTCCCAGTTCGTACCCAGGAAATTTGAATCAAGAGTATTACTATCAACGGGCCCTGGGCGGGTGTGGATTTCTCACTTCCGAGGGTGCTCTGGTCTGTCCACAAGGGACACCCATGCCCAATGCGCCCCAGCTGGACTCTCGGGAGCATATGCTAGCCTGGAAGAAGATTGTCGACAAGGTCCACACCGTCCCTGGCTCTATCTTCTTCTGCCAAATATGGCACGGTAAGCTGATGTCGTCGACACACCTGCTGGATAGATCAGGATATAGGCTGACACGTTGACGTAGCCGGGCGCTTGACGAACGAGCATGCCAAAATGCAGAAGAAAGCCGGCACATCCCCTCAAGCACCCAGTGCCATTCGCGCCCGGAACGGTTTTAAACACGGTGCGAAGTTTACCGTCTTTGAAGACGTCGTTTCTTCCAAAGAAGGAGGATATTCCGTCCCAGAGGCCATCAAGGATGTCCATGCGGTGGTGGAACAGCATCGTCGAAGCGCTCAATGGGCCAAAGAAGCTGGTTTCGACGGAGTCGAACTCCACGCTGCGAATGGTTATCTCGTGTCGCAGGTCAGTCTGGAATGACCTGCTGTCTGTCCATGCGTTTCGTTGATGAACTCATTCTTCTCCCAGTTCCTATGCGCAACTGCTAACCAGCGAACTGATCTCTATGGTGGATCTGTTGAGAATGTAAGTCAAGCACAATCACTCAATCATCGTCTGACTTGTTGATCATTCCCTCAGCGCACCCGATTTCCCTTGGAAGTCATAGACTCCATGATCGACATTTGGGGGCCCGGCCGCGTGGGTATCAAGCTCTCGCCCGGAGGGGGCCTCGGCGATGTGGGAATGGCCAGGGAAGAACAGATCGCTCAATACGAGTACTTGATCACCGAACTCGACAAGCGTCCACTGGCTTACATTCTGCTCGTCCGCTATCTCAGTAGGTTTGACTTCAGGGCTGATCGTCGACACACTTCTGTAACCGAACGCTGACCAACTTGCCTTTCGTCCTTTCAGGATTCATGGATATGGAGATTGACGGCCAGATGCGAGGCATCAATCACCCCGTGTGGGCAACATATCGACATCTGATCAAGAACGCCAAAGTCTTCCTCAACGGGAACATCTCGGTACCTGAAGCGGAGGAGTTGCTAAAGGACGGCACTGGGGATGTCATTGTCTTTGGACGACCGTGGATCACGAATCCCGATTTTGCCAACAAGGTCTTTTCCGGGATGGAATGTATATTCAACTATGATTTTGTGGTGAGTTTCTGCCTCTTGAGCTTAGTTACTGAGACAGACGGGGCAGCCACAAGCTGACGACAACATAGACCTTTTCCTCGTACCCCCCAGACCGTCCTGAGAAAGGATATACGGACTATCCTTTTACCACGGTGGACTATGAGCATGCAGAGATTGAAAGACCAAAGCTGTGACACCTCGCATCAAATACCACATCGCGTCGCTGCTCCTAATATGGAACGGTGTGAATTGTCAAATGGATCTGTTACACACTGCCATTCTTTATATGATCGAGTATCCTCCATCAACTGTCCATGTTGTCCCTGTGATATACGCCGCTCGTGGGCTGCAGAGAAATGTGACAACGCAGGCTATCTCTTCAGCCCGCGCGAACCTGCCCATTGGTATCTTGGGGACCATCGACGCCTTCAATGCTCGAGTTTTCTCGGGAGTTAACAAGGTCGTATCCACAAATCCCGGAAGCACACAATTGATCCGTATCCCTCGGCTGGGATTCGAAATTTAGAGAGAATGAAAAATTGCCTCCACCACCGACGGGTGGGCTGGGTACAGCAGTACTTACACGGCATAACTGAGAGCATCAGACTTTGTCAATCCAACAACACCTCAAAAATGAAAGCAAATTAGTCAATCAGCAAAAATTTGGCTCTCTCAAGCTCAATGGTGATGACTGAGTTCTCACCATGCTTTGATATGATGTATGGCGCGCAGTCCGGTAAGGCCAGTATGCCCATGACTGATGAGACATTTACAATTGCTCCTCGAGCTGGGCCGAAACTGGTTACAGTGGTCAGCACGGCGAAGCTCGTTTGCAGAAGCATTGCAAATGCGGTGTCTTGCCTGGTGTCAAGAGGTTCCTGTGCCATCATTGACCTGATCTCTTCCCTCTCACACACCCAGAGCGACTTTGTGTTTATATCCAATACCTGGTCATAGCTGATCCCAACCAAGCATCAACTCTGGTCAAGATATTCCACACCCAAAGGGATCTCACTGACCTGGCCGTTTCCATCTCGTGAGTAGGACCTGGGACACCAGTGGTGCCCACTCCGTTTGATACATAGTCCAAGCGGCCGAAGACTTGAAGAACAAAGCCTACCAGATCCTTCACGAAGTCTTCAGAGGTCACATCTCCCGGATACGCTTTGACTGAGGCGTTTGCGTTGACCGCAAGGGCCATAGCCACTGTTTCATGCAAATCGGCCGCCTTAAGGTCAGAAAGCACCAGACTCGTACACCCATCGTGGACGAACTGAAGGGCGACGGCTCGACCTGTTGATGCAAAGTTGGTATCCTGAGCCCTTCCTCATGTTTTGGACTGATGCATGACTCTTACCAATTCCACCTGCAGCGGCAGTGACCAAAGCGACCCTTTCTCAGAATTAATTGTGGAGGAGCAGCGCCTGATGAACCACGTACCCATCTAATTGCAACTTCATGTTTGTCATAAATTGAAGGCCAGCTTCGCACAAAGTGAACTACCTACGGAGAGAAGGGCAGTCTAAAGGGGACAGTGTTTGACAATAAAGTAGAGGATCGTGGCCGTAAATCGTGGGCCCTGGTGCCATCCCACCGTAGCGAGCCCAGTCTTGATTAGTCTCGATCACGTGATTTAACCGCCCAGCTTCGGAAGGCACGTTAGCTACCGAACCTCTTCAAACGGGGAGCTGGCCCGACACCCAGAAATGGTGATCCAAATTGGTTGGCATTCATTGTTCCTGTTGCATGGCTTGAGTCTTACGCATCTTACGCACGTCGAGTAAAGTAATGTTCCGACTCTCGTCACCGATAGCTTAAACTGAACTTATTATATACACCTCTCCAGCTACCTATATGACGCAAGCCTCAGGATCTCCGCTTTCAAGCCCAGATGGTCCCTGTGCCCTTAGGCATGATTATCCAAACCGACTCCATATCTTCCAAGTTCCCGGTGTCCCCAATTTTGATCAGCTCGGTCATGGTGGCGACTCCATGATGCATGATCTTCGGATCTGGTCGCAGAATTCCGACTCCTTCAATCTGGACGCTGTCCCTGCGATACCAGGGACGATAGATCGAGTGAACCCAGACCAGGCCTCGCTCCACATCCACTACATGCACCCTTTTGTCTGTGACGAGATCAGCCGACCAGATTTGCGTGGCGTGCTGCTCTCGGGCGCTCATGGCCGCAAAATTGGGCACCAAGCCGCCGCTGTCGTTCACGTACCACTCTTCTTGGTGGAAGTTGGGATTGAGGAGGGCGGATGTCCCGTTTTCGATCCTTCTGAATTCCTCGCCAAAGGGCACATAGCACGGATGGTCACTGCCGATGCTCTCGTAGTAGAGCAGGGCAATTCTGATCAGTTGGTCGCGAGTGAATTTTGGCTCCTTCAACTTTCGGGCAAAGTTCTCGCGAAAGGTTTTGCAGCTGTCTCGAGGGTCGCTGGCCGTGCTGCCTCGAAACTTGCCCCCCTGTATCAGGTCGATCTCACTGATGCGGCCTGCCATGACCTTGAGACGTATCGAGCACAGTGACGCCTCTTTTCCGCGCCAGACCAGGCCGACAAAGCCGGCGTGGAGAGTGTGGAAAGCAGCTTCATATGTCCGATCTTCGAAGACGAACTGGTAATTGTCGTCAACTGCGGTGGCCTTTGTCCATAGCCCGATCGTCCCAATTTCCATGGGGATTTCGTTCTCTGTGGCCCTGACGTCTGGGGCCAGAGGAAGGTCACTTGGATCGTGTTGAACCAGCGCCTTCAAGAACCGCCGCATGATATCAGCCATGTCGAAATCCTCCCGGGAGGCGCGCTGTATACACCATTCAATTGATTTTGTAGAATAGTCTTGTCGCCTGTCGAGGGTATACGAGAGCTGGAAAGCCTCTATACTGGCTGCTCCGCCATAGGTGTGGGACATCGCCACTCCTAGAAGTCACTCTCAAGTGGGGGGAGCACCCACTGTAAAGAATTGGACTTCCCCACATTCGGACACGAGAAAACCACTGTAAGGTCCTCCAGCAGTCCGCTCGAGAATTCCTTGCATTTGGTCCATGCTGACAGAATCGACACTCCACTGTAATCATTTTCGAGTCCATTGAAAACTCTGAATGAAGTTCGGTTGATGCTGTCATTTTGTTTCCCATGCCAGGTTGAAAGAAGGGGTTATGACCCATTTGACCAAGACCGGAGGAACAATATACCGTACCGACTACCCTGAGAAGAAAAGCAACTGCCATAATGGGCTTTGGCATCCTCGATGCCGCTGATGAACGCGCCCCAGGCACGGTGTACCTGGTAGAGAATGAGAGAGATCAAGAGTCACACGATGCCCACGTGTCTGTGCGTCTCAAGCACGGCACAGGCAAGTCGGCGCATATCATCTTGGTGCCACAGCCTTCCGATGATCCCAACGATCCCCTGAACTGGGGCCACTGGCGCAAAGATTGGATATTTCTCAACATTTGCATCGGCGCTTCCATGCTGGTCAACGTGCCTAACGGTTTGATCAAGGCCGCTATCTATCAACTCACGACGATTTTCGATCGCTCTCTCACCGACATTGCCGCTCTGGCGGGATATGTGCTGCTTGCAATCGGGTCCGGGGCGTAAGTTGAGGCCAAACCCCAACATCGCAAGGCTGAGTGTGCAGGGGCAGAGAAAATGACTGACAAACAGTACTAGGCCTTTTGTTGCCGTCCTATCCAAGAAGTATGGCAAACGGCCGCAATTCCTCCTCGCCTCATTCCTGGCCATCATTGGCACCATCATCTGCTTGACCACCGGAACAAATTACGACGTATTCCTGATTGGAAGAATCTTCCAGGGCATTGGCGCAGCCGCCTACGAGAGCATCATCTTCAATGTCATTGGAGACATGTACTTTGTCCATGAACGGGGCATCCGCGTGGCTGGTGAGTGCTGAGAGTTAGACTGAGATCCGGTGGAGACGAAGGCTGATATTCTCTGTGCATTGTCCACAGTATTCAATATCGTGCAAGCCTCAGTGGCTCTTCTACCTCCAATCATCTCGGGCGTCATCACCACCAACCAAGGATGGCTCTGGCCGTTTAAGTATTACATGATTTTCATCTCGATCCAGTTTCTCATGGCTTTTCTCTTCATCCGGGAGACATCGTACAAACGGGCCGCCATCTTCGACATCGACCTGGACGGCGAGCGAAACATTGACACCCCTGCCACCGTCGAGGAAAAGCAGGCCAACAATAAGGAAGAAGCCCACGTCGAAAGCGCCCCGAAATCTCCCCCGACCGGTCGTGGAGACCCAGATCCGGTCTCCGTTGGAACGGGCCAAATCTCCACCATCTACAGGAAGAAAACTTGGTGGCAACACCTTCGGATCTGGAACGGCACCTTTGACAGGACCAACCCGGTCAAGCTGTTCTTCGTGGTGTTTGCCTGCGGCCTCAACCCAGCGACCATCTACTCCATCTTCGTCGCGGGGATCATCGTCTCATTCTGGGTCGGCTGTGGCTTCGTGTGGCCCCAAGTGTACGGACCACCGCCGTACTCGCTGGACTCGAAGCACATCGGCTACCTGTACTCCGGGTCCGTGATCGGGGGCACCATCGTCTGTCTCCTGTCGACCTTCTTGTACGATCGCGCCATGGTCAGCCTCGCACGGTGGAACAAGGGTGTCTACGAGCCCGAGATGCGCCTCTGGATCATGGTCTTTGCCCTGATCTTCGGCATCGCGGGCTTTCTCGGGCTCGGGTTTTCGTTCACTTATGGTAACCCCACATCGGCCGCGGCTTGTTATGCTCTGGTCGGCATGGCCATCTCCTTGGCTTCCATTGGCGCCGGGTCATACATCATCGACGCCTACCGGGGGATGACGACCGAAATCTTTATCCTTGCGGCCACGTGCAAGAACATGTTGTATTTCATGCAGTCCAAGATAATGAACAAGTGGATAGCCGCCATGAGCCCCCGAGATATATATGCCATTGTCACGGCAATCGTCGGCGTCAGCTTGCTGAGTACCATCCCCATGTACATATATGGGAAGAGGGTGAGTGCCATCACATAACTGGGGCTTGTGGCTTACGATGTCTGACTGTTCTTTTGCTAGTTGCGTGTCGTCTGGGCTCGCTGGAATATCTATGAACGTCTCCATCTCAGTGACATTTCTCTGGACTGAAGGTGGCTGGATGCTTCCCAACACATTCGAGTGCATTGTGGGAAGAAAAGGCGGGAATCATCTCGGAGAGGCTGCGAATAAATCTAAAATACCCTTCCAAGACTGATCTCGAGGGTGGCAGAGTGGAAGTGCGGGCAGGGGAGGGGAATCCTGGTGGTCAGACATCGGGCTATATTTGAGCATGCCTCTCACATGGTTCTCACATTATATTCTGTCAATGTTCCTTGGCAAAATTTGATACTATTTGACCTCACTTCTGCTGCTCAGTCAAGACAAATACCCTTTCGGGAGCCAATCCAAGGTCGAGACCCCTGTAGATGGGACGATGTTACCGTCGCTTCGGAGGAAAATGAAGCAACAGGAGTCCTTACTTTCGACACTAGAAATGGAAGTACCAAACACTAAAGCACAGTACAGTACAGTGCAAGTTTTCAATGTCCTCCTCTGGTTTCTCCCTCTAGTAATGCGGGCGTGGGTGAAGCCGCTGTAGCCTTGCGGCTGAGGGACTCCTCGTATCGCCGATGACACTCACAGCGCATTTATTGTTCCTCAAAATATTGCATTTGCCCTGCTATCTTTGCCCTTAATGCTGTCAAGCTTCAGACTCCATGGATCCAAAATGGTTTCCTCCCGATCGCCCCGTGCACTCGTACGGCCCGAAAATCATGGGTGCCAGTCTCGTCGGAATGGCTACACTCGTGCTTCCCCAAGCCAGGTGCGCAGCTTCGTCGCCATCCCACCCTTACAGGGGATACTTTACGACCTGAGACAACACATGACTGGCAAGCCTGCGAAAGACTACCTGTCGACCACCAACGTCACCTGACTGTGTTTAACTCGTCGACTTCTGCGTGCTGCAAACTCCTGAACAACCTTGTCGGCGGACGAGACCGGATGATAGGTATAGAAACGGTACAGGAGATCCAAGACATGTCTTTTTTGGAGAAACTTCGATGAAACTTTGACTTGTTTGTCACGATGCGTGGCATTGGATGCAAATGGCGAGTTAAGAACGTGGAAGGTGTCCCCGCGACATCTCGCGCAGGAGAGTTCCGGACACGGTTCTTCTCTTTAACTTTAACGGCGGAGGTGCCTGACCGGAACAGTCGCTTTGTGTTGCTTTCGGCCATTACTTACTCGCCGCCATTGTTGTTGGCGCGGGAATCTCTCGCCCTCAATCGTGGCTTCCAATGTTTGCCTCCTTCCTCCGGAAAGGGTACACATGAGGAATATCCGGGGATACTGCTGGTGAGTTTATGACTGTTCGGTCGGAGGGCTAGCTCTCTAAACGGCTGCCTAAGGCATCAATTTCTCCGTCGACGTTTGAGACCGCAGCTCACTCGGCAGTCAAGAGTGCAAAAGGGACATTGGTCTCTCGCTATGCGCAGCTCTACAACGCATTCTTTGCGTCAGCGTTGATTCATCGCGTTGGCGCTCTAAACATGCCGTGCTCACTTCTATCCATGAATCAGTCCTACTTCTTCGTGGTACAGCCAGTCGCTATCACGATTGAAGACTCTACCATCTACCTAGGCAAGAGATTCGGGCTGAAAGACACATGTATGGTTTATCTTTCCCCACTCCCGCGTTCGTTGCCATATTAACTCTCGACAGGGAGAACTAGAGCGGTCGGATATGTCTGGGTGAGTTGTTCCTTGAGCTTCACTCGTCGCTACGCGATCAAGGCGATCATGGGAGCAGGGATGGGCTCGATGTGGCACTCGTTGGTGGCCAAATTTAGCCTCATGGAGCGCATGCTGGGATAGAAATTGTAGTCCTGGGGGACAGACAAGAGAGAATGGGTCGTCGACAGGTGGCAGGCGTCAGGCGTCAAGCGTGTGCTGGCTGGCGTGGACTGAATTGTCGTCTTTAAGATGCGCTGCCACATGGCGACCGTCAGTTGGATTGATGTCCGTGGGGGAAACACGCCCATATAATGTATCAGTAGAGAGACGTCAATTCAAACAACCATGTTCAAATCGCGGTCAATCATCGGACAAGGACCGTCGAAACACTTTGCAAGAAATCACCATGTTGGCCGGCTAGAGAACGACCCCGTAGGGTCGCGTGCGCGGGGGCCGTCCCAGGAGCTACGACGCGTCTAGAGCTTGTGAGGGGCGAGCACGGCGACGATCCTAAGCACTATGGCACTAACAAGGTAATGTTCAGGGCCAAGGTGCCCATGCTACGTACCCGACGAGCCAAGTAGAGGCTTTCGCTAGGGAGCTCCGCCCTCCCTACAGTGTCCCTGTCTCCGTTAAGCGCGGATCGAGCCTTAATTGATACCGGCAAGACAACACAACCCTCAGCCAAGCCAGTCTCGCGCCTTGTGCCTTTCTCATAGTACCTACCTTTCATCCTCAAATCGCCTTGTTTGTTTGATGTCTTAGATCTCATTTTGCATTCACTGTACTTTGCGTCTGTCCTGAAGTCACCCACACTACACCCACCGCCCCTCACCGAATCCCTCCTCGATCCTGGACGCCCATAGCTACCCCTCGTCACAGACTTTTCCCTTATTGCGTGACGGGTTGGGCATCTCTACCAACCACCAATCAGTCGGCCTCCGCCAACCAGACTGCAGCTACGTGCATAGTCAATGAGCGAGCCCAGTCCAACTCCACCTCGATCCTTTAACCTCCCTCTCCTCGGTCTCTAAAATGCCCGCTCGCACAGCCGATTCCCGAGATGAGATTCCCACCACCCGAGGAGCTGAGGTCCTCGAAGGCCGGCTTGTGACAGGGTAGACATCTGCGTTTGGACATGGGGGTTTCCGACGCTGAAGCACACGATATTCCTTGCGACATACAGCTGCAGGAAGACACCGGCTAGACTCCGCGGGCCTAGGAGCCGATGTCGATGAAGAATGTAGCTGTAGACCATACTTGGACGTCAGCGGATACAGATAGCGGATGAAGCGGGTAATCCAAGGCCAGGTGTTGAGGATCAGGAATACACTGAAGACGCCGCCCGTAGCAATGGCGTACACTTGGATTAGATCCGTGCGATCAGAGAAGCTTGCCCCCGCGAAGTTGGATGTCAGTAGTTCTTGCCGGGGAAGTCGAAACGAGGAGAATAGACAGTCGAGTGCGAAAAAGGAAAACGAAAGGGATCGAGGGCCGGGGACCAGTGACCCAGTGTTCTAGATTTGGTCCCTCTTCAAACCATTGCCAGAGCGAAGTCTATATTGTACGTCCTGAAGACTTCCTATTGAGAGGGCTTAAGTACACATCCTACTACTTCACTCACGATTTCTTTATGGGGCAGGTAGTGAATGAGGACGAACATACTCTAGAACTTCCCAAGTCATGCAGCACCCGTGCCGAAATAAGTCTTTGGCTTGGCGTGAGACTAGCATCGGTAAGCACAATTCGCCTGATCTCTAAGAAGCTGGCTTCTAACCTTGTTATAGCTGAATCGCTACATTACCTATGATATTGTTTCGAAGCAGTTTGCGTCGGTGTTACAGAACGTCGCACATATGAATGTGTTAAAGGCTCAGTCACCCCTCAGTCACGATCAAGATGCAGCAATGCTTGATGTAGAGTGAAGGCCTATCCTGCCTCGATATTTCATTTTTTGCAAAGAGCAGGAATGTCATCCGGGGTTATTGGCCATGGCGTCCGCGGTGGGTTGTATAGGGGACCGGGCCGGAAATCAACGTCTCCTCTATTATCTCGCTCGCGCACAGATTGAGGAGTCTGTTGAGGATATGAGATTATGCTCAGGCTCGAGATGATTTCCATTAATTCGTTATTCACATCTTCACAAACATGGCTCCCATGCTGCACATATATATACACGCTCTCAGAGGGAGATTCCGCAGGCTGGAACGTATTTACAATGATGACCAAGAAATGACTAATCCTTCTCCTTGTCATCTCCCACATCGGAAGGTATCTGGACCAAATCTTCAACAGAGTCTCCCCTCCCGGAGAAGCCCATGAGCCCGCGAAAGGGCAAGTGCAACGAGAGGCATCGAATCGAGCTTTCCATAATGCATTCGTAGAAGCGCCAGAAAAAGGCTATGTCGGGGTTAGGAACGCAGCTAGGCCCAAAGCTGTCGCGTTTTCGCATCACACCCTCTTCGCCGCGAGACGAAAGCTATCCACTATATGTCAGTCTCCTGCTATTAGAGCAGTAGATGCAGGCTATAACCCCAGTCGTGGCCATTATACCGAAGAAGCTCGATCACCAGGACATTAATATGAAAGCCAAGTCCAATAGCAATCCTGGGTTGATTTCTCCAGGCCCTTAAATTAGTATTCTCGTCGGAAAGCGATCAGCTCTTACTATTATGGTGACCAAGACTTAGGGTCCGCCTTTCAACTCGCTATAAGCTAGCCCCTCCTCGGCTGGGAGGTATCACTTAAATTTTCCTTTCTCTTTCCTACTTCTTATCTGTTCTCGAAACTAAATTATAGCTCGTATAAAGCAAACAGTAAGTATAAGCGCAACTTATTTTTGTCTCATAACTTATATTAAAGGCCCCTTATCACAGTACTACAAGCGGCCCAACAACCTCGAAAGAACCTCCATAACGGAGCAGCACAAAAGCTTACGGCGAAAGCACGGAAATCTGTACCTACTACCGGACATCGCCCAGGGTTTGAAATCAGATCTAAGTTTTAATCCTCGGCTCTGGAAGCCCTTTAAGAATCCGCTGAAGATTATATGGTGTTATTGTTTGAAGACACGAATTTGTGTGCAATTCATACCAAGCGACTTACTATACAGTCTTAAGGATATAGCCTTAGCACGTCGGCCACATGGTGAGGATGCTTCGGGTACATCTTCACTATTACAGTACTACAAATACTGTAACACAAAGAGATTGATGATTGATTTTTTTTTTTACATCATAGACTGTCCCAGCCGCCGATTGAGTGGCAGCTATGCAGCGTTCGACTATGAGTAGGATACCCCTACTAACAATCCTAATATCTGTTCTGTATCCGTTCTACGTGTCGGACCCTTCCCGGTCCTCCTGTGTTTCTGTTTATCAATAAACACTCGTCTGCGCCGGTGTATAGTTGGACCGTGGACGCGACCGACGGGACTTGGGGCGATGGCAATACTGTCACAGGTTTGGGCCAGCTGCAGCCTCAAGCTCTTCCGATATTCTTCAAACTCATTCCTGACACGATCGCGGAGAGTGTCCGCACATTTCAGAGGCACCTCGATCCCGACAGAATCAAAAATCCCTTGGAAGCTCGAGTGTTCGACCGCGGTGAAAGGCTGTCTTGTCTGGACGATCCACCGGACCAGTGCATGTTCCAGGCCCTTGCGCTCTTGCTGAGGAGACAGCATCCGGTCTAAAGGGCCGCGAGCCGGGCCTGCTTTCGATTCTGACCACGGCCCAATACGGTGGCGCGTCCGAAGGTGAGTGAGCAGATTGGAGGTCGTGCCGTGGCGAGACGAGTCGGAGGACGACCAGCTACACCGCTTACAGACGAGCAGGCGATCATTCTGTGGCAGTCGGCCTCTTTTGTTCCACTGCGTGTCAAGCTCGGTGACCCAGAAATGGTCTTGAGTTCAGCTGGTGTGAACTTTTCGCCTCTTCGCCGCGGACTCGTCCACAGTCGGGCCAACCGACAGGTGACGTTCCTCAGAATCCGAAGTGACGACTGTTGAGTGGCCACTGGACACTTGTGAGACCGACTCGGATGGCAGCGGTCCTTCGCAGTCATCGCATCCTGTGGTGCCTGAGACAACGCTTTGTTCAAGGTCCGGTGAGGAGGGCAAAATCAACGTGTCGAGCCCGTTGTTGAGCGCAAGGTAGTCTTTGCGAGGTAGATTACGCGTCACGCGAGACTCTCCAGGGGCGACAGCCATGTCTTCCGATGCGAGCTGCTTGTTCCGCATGTAGAGACATGAGAAGATCAAGTTCATCCGGCATTAAGAGTCCGCATTGTCAAAAAAAAACCGCGCCACACCTAAGCTAGAACGGACTTGAAAAAAAAACAATTTCGTGTACCGTGAAATTTCGACTCACTCAGAGCGTGTTTGGAGGGTGCATTACGCGCATTTCCCTCCGTACAGCATATGTACGGATTCTGGGCCGTTGTGAGCGCATCATGTGTCCTCGACGCCGCGTTTATTGATTTAATGCGGGAAGTCGATTAAGGTTGAGTAGAAATACCACATTTTCAGGCGGGCTTTCCCATCGAACCTCTGCACTGAGCTTCGGCACCTCTTTATTGCGTCAAATGATGGACAATAGATAGTAAACAGATTGGAGTGTGGCAGCGGAGCACGACGCAAGCTTCCCTGGGTATATCCGAAGATCTCTAAGGTTAGAAGAGGTCAAGAATCCATGTTGTCGTTGATTGTCGGAACGGATCAACTATGCTCCGAGCCGGGTGTCAATAATGTGAATACGAATATGAATATTGCCCATTGATTGATTGATAATGATTGATTGTTTCATAGTCTGTCCCAACCGCCCTAGGGCAGTTATGCAGCGTCCAGCTATAAATACAGGCGTTCCCACCCTGTCGCTTCCACGAAGACAAGCCATCCCTGCCCAGAATGGCTTCCTGCTTTGGCTCCAGGCGCAGTACCCCTATATCTATAGTTCTAATAATCGTCCTGTATCTGTGCACTTGTCAGACCTTTCCTGGTCTTCCTCGACTTCTGTGTAACACTAATCACTCGTCTACGCTACGTGTATTAAAGTACCATGGACGGAACTGCCCGGAATTGCTCCAGAAGTCCCGTCCTCAACATCATCTTGGCTGATGAAACTGCCATTGACGAGCTGCAGAGAACTTGCTTGATGTCCACCCATGGAGCCTTGCCTGCCCACATTCGTCGTCGCTCCTCGCACCAATTCCGACATTCGAGGAGGATGTGTCTCACGGTTTGGCGTCCATAGCCGCATTGGCATTGGTCGGTGTCGGCTTTGTTGATGGCGTGGAGGTAGGCGCGCAGGCCGATCTTGCCAGTCCGCATCTGGGTGATGACCGAGCTGATCGCTCGATGGGTGCCCATGTGTGTGGTGAGCGTTCCTTTACCAGGTCGAACCCCCAGCTTGAACAGTTCTCGGCCGTGTTTGGCGGTTTCCCAGGATCGATCCCATTCCGCTTTCATGGTCTGTCGGATGGTGGACTTCGTGGTTGCCGTCAGCGTGGGGCATGGTCCTGGCGTCGGATCTGGTCCTAGATCTGCTGTTGTATCTAAGCTGCGAGCAGCGGCTTCCTTGGCGGCGCGGTCGGCCGCTTCGTTGCCAGGAACGCCCACGTGGGCGGGAATCCACCGGAGCTGGACTTCCCATCCTCGGTATCGGAGTTCTTCCAGTGCTCGTATCGCATCCACGAGAATGTATTGTCCCGAAGGACATTTGGGATTAGCCATCGCCTTGATAGCGGCTTGGTTGTCCGTGAAGATGATGCACTTCCCGGGAGCGCGTGTTTTCGCGTGGACGTCAAGTGCAATCTGGAGCGCCAGTTCTATGCCTTTCAGCTCGGCTGCATACACCGTGGAGGTGGTTGATGTGCCCATATATTTTGTGCGTTTTGCCGAAATACCCTGGAGACGCAGCTTTGGGGCCACGGCGGCAGCACCGACGTAGCCATCCATGCCGCTCCCGTCGGTGTAGATGCACAGCGCCTGCGCATCGGCGGTATCGTGTTGCTTAATGGCGTCCTCTGGAGATATGTCGATGCAGATAAAGGGAGGCGTCCACCAGGGCGGGACGACGTGTTGATGGCGCTTCTCCAGCCGTTCGAGTGGGACGTTGTACTTGTTCTCTAGCACGTTGGAGAGGCGGTCAAGGGGGCTCCCATTCATGTTGCCGTTCCTCGAGGACAGCATTTCCCCGTGGAGCGGCGTGGTGCGAATTCGCATAGTCGCCTCGAGCGCGGCTTGATCCAGCTGCTGCGGCGGTGGGAGCAAGTGTGCCTCCACGTCGACTGCTGATCCTGCGGTTGTCCGGAAGGCTCCCGTGATGATCTGTGCCGCGCGTCGTTGGATTCGACTGACCGCATTAACCATGGCACTTCCCCTTCTACTGCCAGTGCTTCGGGCTCCCGAGATGTGCCACGCGGAGCATCCGTATAACATTTGAGGGACGATCATCGCTCGGTATACTTGTCGCAGGTTGATCAACCCCGCACCCCACGTGGATGATGCCAGGGCCGACAGGGCCGACAGTCGCTTGGTGGCTTTACTTTCGATCTTTAGACGATGGTCGTCCCAGCGGAGTTGGGAGTCCATTTGCACCCCGAGATATCGGCATGACGGTGAGGCTTCGATGGTAGCATGTGGTAGATGGAGAGGGTGAGTGGTGTTGGCCGTAGGAGCTCGAGAGAAGTGGACCAGCTCGTACTTGGTCGGCGCGAACTGGGATCCGTGTCGTCGTGCCCATTGCTCGGCTCGACGGTGGATGATCTTGAGGGTCTTGCAATTTCGCTGTGCGGTCGGCCCCACCGCGAGGATAGAGGCGTCATCGATGTATCCTACCCCTTCCGTATTTTCCGTTTGATAATTCAATCAGGTCGGCATTGTAGAACAGGTACAGAATGGGCGAGAGCGGGGATCCTTGAGTTGAATTGTTGTAGCAGGCTTGTATTATCTGTGACACCTAGGTAACTAGGTGTCCTTATATACGTGATTATAGCCATGGCTGCCTAGCAGGCAGCCACACGTGATCTGGGATCCAACTCCTTGAGGAATTCCGGTTTGAATTGGTGCAGAAGGTGCCGTGTACTCTTGAAGCTTGAGCGTGGAAGATCGATCGCACAGAAATGAGTCGATCCATCGCACGAGCGTGAGGTCGACCCGTCGCTTCCTCAGGTTGTGTAACAGCCTTGGTCGGGAGACGTTGTCGAAGGCTCCTGACACATCGAGCAGTAGAAGTGAAGCCACTTGTCCGCCCGCCCACTCCCGATATATGCGCTGGAGGAGAAGATGGATGGCGTGGTCGGTCGATGCGAGCTTTCGCCCTCCAGTATGTCGGCTGGGAAGGAGATGGTACGTGTCCGCCAGATACGTCAACCGACTCGCGATGATGGTCTCCAGCGTTTTCCCGAGTGTGTTGAGGAGAGCGATTGGCCGGTATGACTTGGGTTCGGTATAGTCATCCTTTCCGGGCTTGCGAAGAACTACCGTGATACTCTCCCTGAAGTGCACGGGGCAGTATCCTTGTCGAAGGCAGGCATTAAAGAGCTTATGAAGACCCGGGAGGATGATATCCAGCGTCTGGTGAAGGATGCCATTCGGGATGTCGTCTGTGCCTGGGGCCTTGTTGGGGCGAGCTCGGCGCACCGCTCTCTCGATCTCCGACGGCGTGATATCTGGACATGTAATGGGTGGAGGGTATTCATATTGGTTAATGTCCGACAGGTCGGCTCGCAGTGGCGGTGGAAAGAAAGACTGCCGCAGAGTTTCGGCCTTCTCCTTCGCCTCGCGGGCCAACCCGCCCTCGGGCTTCTTGAGTGTGGGTGTGCATGTCGGTGTGACCGTATGTCTGTTCTTCGCCCATTTGACCAGTTTCCAAAGCCCCGATGGAGAGGCCGATGCTTCCTCTACTCTCTGGCGGTGAGTCGTTCGCAGCGCCTTGTGAATATGTCGGCCTTTCCGGTTTCGCGCCTCTCGATATGCTTCGTAGTCGTCCTCAAGCCTCGTATGTTGCCATCTCCGACGTAGCTGTTGGACCTCCCGGCACATGTCCTTGCACTCCTGGTTGAATCCTGATACCGAGCGTGGTGACGGGTTGGACCATGGTGTCGAAACGTCGATGCCCGCTTGAAGAGCGGTGACCAAAGTGCGGACATATTCGTCGATGCCATGCTTGTCACTAAGATCCGCACCATCGGGCTCTGGGAGAAGCCGCTCCTTCACCCCTTGTCGGAGCGTTGACTGGTTGGTCTTGGCCCACAGCCGTTTTCTGACTGGAGTGGCCGGTTGCCAGTCCCAAGCAACGGCGGTGGCAATGGGGAGGTGATCAGAGTCGCAATCTCGGCTAGTGTCAACCTGACAGTAGATCGTGCGAGACGCCATTTCCTCGGTCGCGAAGGTGAGATCGATAGTTGATTCTCCATTTCTCCACCTGTACGTCGCGACCCCCGGTATGGTGAGTAACCGTAGCTGAAAATCTTGGATGATGGTGAGCAGAGGTTGGGAAGCGGCTATTTCATAATTAGTGTGGCGGTGTGTCGTCGACCACAAGGGATGGTGTAAGTTGAAGTCCCCGAGGACAATAATTTCCTGACCGATATGTCGCGTGGCGATAGTCTCCCTCAAGTTGAGGAGGGTGTTGGTTCCCACTTCGTTGTACACGTTGATTATAGAGAGGGAATGGCGTAGGACTGGGTGGGTGATCTCAAGAACGATGATATCTTTGCCGATAAACGATGCTGTCCAGGTACTGGGATCAATGCGCTTGTTGATGTAGAAACAGACCCTCGTTCTCTTATCGTTGAGGTAGGTAAGCTGAAAATGTGCTTTCAGTGGATGGTAGGTCGTCGCCAGGAATCGATTGTGCCAGGGCTCTTGAATCGCGATAATGTCGTATTCGGAAATCCAGCGGTCCTGGAACAGACTCGCAAGGACGACATCTTTCGACTTCTGGACATTGTACTGTAAGATGCGTAGTGACTGATGTCTTGTCATCGATAGGGAGCTGCATTGGCACCGTTTGTGGCAGGTTCTCTTTGAGTGGCTCGGGCATGGTTGGCCGCAACCACACGAGGTTTAAGCGCCCACGATGGAGTGGCGGAGCTCCCTCTTCCCTGGGTCCCTCGCACGACGCTGATGTTGTCTTGAGCGTGCTTGGCACACTTCAGATGCAGCCGTAGTGTCGTCGCTCTCTGGTAGTCGACCCCACAGTATACACATATTGTCATGCATTTGGCGATGGTTAGTTTCACATCGCGTGTGGGCCAGTCGTCGTACAGGTGCTGGTGTGTCGGGCACTTGCACCCCTTGAACGTCCTCCCTGCCGCTATGTATGGGTCAGTCGCTAGCGAAGTAAGTGGTGACAATTCAGCATGTCCCGTGTCCGGTATCCACACGTCCTCGTTGTCGTTGAACATGTTGTCGAGCCAGGCACCGGTGTCCTGCATTTCAAACGCCTCGTTCGGGGCGTCCATCCGCTGCGTGGATCGTCGAGCTGCATTGCCCTGGGATGCTTGAACTAGGGCAAAATCCTCTTCTGTTTGCCTGAGTTGTGGGTCGATTGGCAGATCTGGCTGTTGTTGTGCGGGCTCTTGCTGTGTCGCTGGCGTTGTCCACTCCTCTCCGCCGGCTGGAATTTCCGGCGTTTGTGTCGAAATGACTTCGTGAGGTCCCTGGGCTGCCTCGGGCGCTTCTGTCAACGCAGTTGCCTGCCCTGTAATGGGAGATAAGAGTGCCTGACGCTCAGTTTGCGCGGTCACGGTCTCAGTGGATTCGCCTGACTCCTGGATCGTCGCTTGAGCCGGAATGGGTGAAGCCGGGCAAGGATCTCTCGGTTGAGCGGCCTCCCGGACGGTGCTG
>NW_015622883.1:0-20618 GCF_000835515.1 Exophiala oligosperma
AATCGATTTGCAGGCGCCAAACAGTCCGGAGAACAGGATCCTGTTACTGTCACCTGCGTGGGACCCGTGGGCGAGAACTTTTTTACTTGTGATTACCTCGTCGCCGCTGACGGTGCTGGGAGCTCTGTGCGGCGCTCGCTGTGCATACCGTTCGAAGGCTTCACTTGGCAAGATTTCCGGTTCGTGGCTTCCAATGTCAAATACGATTTCGAAGGGTACGGAGGATTCACGACGGCAAATATGATTGTGGACGAAGAAGACTGGGCTGTGATAGCTCGAACTGGACCAGGAGACGCTCCTTGGCGCGTTGCGTTCGGAGTGAGGACCGATATCCCTGAGTCAGAAATCCTCAAGCAACTTCCCGAAAAGTACGAGAGATTGCTGCCAGGACCGAGACCGTTGAAGTACGAGCTGGTGAGTGCCAATCCATATTGGGCACATCAAAGGGTTGCCTCGACCTTCAAAGTGGGCAAAATATTGCTTTGTGGAGATGCGGGACATGTAAGTTACCGGACTGCCATTGTTCTTACAGAAACTAATATGATGACCTTCAGTCCAACAACCCTATTGGCGGTCTCGGCCTTACGACCGGTCTTCTCGACTCTGCAGCTTTAGGCAATTGCTTAATACGTATCTACAAGCACAAAGAGCCTGCAGATGCTCTGCTTGAGCGATATGCTAAGGTGAGGCGGGATGCTTGGATCAACTACACCAACCCTCAGTCAATCGATTTCAAGCTTAGGGTTCACTCCTTCGCCCCGGATGTTGAGGAAGCACGAAGCCAATTTTTCAATGCGTTGAATACCGACCCAGGAATGAGCCTAAAGGTGGCAACTATGATGAATGAGGTTATTGAGGATGAATTCGCACTGCCCGAGTTGGATGGTCTGCCTGAGACCGAGGGCCAGGGTCCTGTAGAAGTGAAATCGACTTGAATTATTCACCTTTTATCTCAGTGTTCGAGACTAGTTCTGATACAATAGATGAGGTTCTCATAACGTGATAATAATTTTCATTTATCAAGTGAAACTTTTAGTATTCAATTCAATACTTTCATGATTTTTTAGTCTAGAAAGTCAGAGAAATTCCCATTCTCTTTTGTCCCTCATCGACAGCTATCGAAAGGTCTTTACCTATCCACTGGGGCTGCGTCACATGTAAGGCTTCTTCAAGCTCAATGGCGTTGTTTCCAGCCACCCAAAGAGTACGACCATTTAAGGTCGGCCTAACAGCAGGAAGGAGAAGCGCTTTCGCAACACCCTCCGCATCATTAGCAGGAAGGTCACCCCACAGATCCCGAATCCACTGGGGAAGCATGGGTGTCACTATATCGATTCAACGTGTCAGCCTGTTTCAATGGTACCATTTCACAATACCCTGGGGTATAAGTTTCCATGCTTACCAGTCATCCATGGGGCGATTAAATTGATGCTGATGTTTTTCTCCGGTAGTTTAGATCTTAGCCCACGCATGAGACCTAATGCCCCAGCTTTGGCAGCGCAGTACAAGAATAGTGGTGGAGTGTCGATAAGGCTGTCATAGTAAGACACACACTTCGTCAGCACACGGATCTGTAGGCTGAATCACAGATGTATTTGGCTTAACATACCTTGCTGCGGAGCCTGTAATTACAAGCTGGTACTTTTTGTCCCCTTCCTGCTTCTGGAAGAAGTGCACAGCGGCTTTTGTGGTGTAAAGGACGCCATGAAGATTGATTTCAATGTTCTTCAAAATGGGTGCTTTGAGCCTTCCGCTTTCGTCTAATTCATCGTCGATAAGACTATCAAACGAATGAATTCCTGCATTGGCGTAAACCACGTCAATGGATCCAAAATTCTCGTAAGTGGCTTCAAATGCACTCAGGATTGAGTCCCATTTTGAAACATCAGCGTAGAGAAAGCGTGTTTTTCTGAGAGCGAAGAGTTAGATTGTTAGACCACTGACCGTGAGCAAAGAGGAATCCAATGCATACTCGCCGAGTTCTGCAGCCAGAAGTTGCCCTGCTTCTTTGTCTACGTCCAAGATCGCAACATTTGCACCAGCCCCTTTTCAGTTGTAAGCAAAGAAGATATAAGTCCCAGACATGCTCACCATGTGCAAGAAGCACCAGTGCCCGTCCAATCCCAGAAGCACCGCCTGTTATCAGTATTGTTCGCCCTTTGAGCTCTGCGAGTTCTGAGTCTGAGATTGGTTGCAAGGTCGTCATGTTGATTGATGCTACCACTTGAGCACTTACACCGGGATTTTTGGGTTGGTGCCAATGGTAAGACTTTCTTACTTCGAATCCAAAATTTCTGTTTCAGATGACTTGGCTGCCCGTAGATTAGAAGTCCGCGATTAACCACGACTTATACAGGAGAAATCTCCCTACACCAATAACCCACTGTACTTGGTCACAGGCCAAATGAGATCAACGGTCAGATGCTGGGCGTCCATGTGGTGGGGATGTGGGGTAAAAGTGACCCTGGCGGAGGCTCACGCTGTAGATTCAAGCTACGATTAACCTAATTCGTCAGGATAGACGGACCTGGTTCTCACGACTTGTCTCTAAGTCGCGACATGGGGGACTTGGTGGGATTTTCGAATCAGGCGTGTTGCTGATTCTCCGTAATCTTCCTTAAATTTGGCCAAGCGCACTTCCTATATGTTTACGGATGGGAATCTGGTAAGGACACTGAAAGCCCTGCGCTCTGACTAAGAACTGTTTCGTTCAAAAAGTGTGCTATATCAAAACGAGAAAGTTCTTTTGACGATACACATCACTTCAAGGACAGTTGAAATGGCTGACACTACCAAGCGCGAACTAAAACCCGGAGTTTACGCCGCAACCCTTACGTTCTTCGATTCAAAGACTTATGATCTTGACGTCGAGACCTTGAAAAAACATGTTACTCGTCTGGCAGATGCAGGCCTGTCTGGGATCATCACACTCGGCTCAAATGGCGAAGCAGCACACTTGAGCGGCGAGGAGAAGAAACTAGTAACAAAGATCACCGCGGAAGCCTTGGCCAGTTCAGGCCATAAAGACCTACCCATCATCGTCGGATCTTCAGCACAATCCGTGAGAGAGACGATTGCTTTATGCCACGATGCCGCAGATGCCGGGGGCTCGCATGTCCTCGTCCTGCCTCCATGTTACTACAAGGCTGGGATGACAGAGGACGTCATCTACAGCTTCTATATGCAGGTTGCCACTGCATCGCCCTTACCTCTCGTCCTTTATAGCTTCCCAGCAGTGACGGCAGGAATCGAAATGAGCTCTGACCTTCTAATCCGCATTTCCAAGGGACATCCAAACATCGTCGGTACCAAGTTCACATGCGGCGATACGGGAAAGCTTGCGCGTGTTGCTCGCGCCATGGGCGCAATGACCCCTAACGAACAGAAGAATTCTTACTGGGCCGTCGCTGGGCTGGCAGACTTCACACTCCAAGCACTGGTAGTAGGGGGGTCTGGTGTCATAGCAGGAGGGGCAAATATCCTTCCTAAAACGTGCTGCAAGGTCTTTCAGCTGTTTGAGGAGGGAAAGATTGATGAGGCGATGAAAGTACAATCTCTCCTGGCTGAGGGAGATTGGCCTCATACCGCTGGAGGTATAGGCGGGACTAAGTCGGTTCTGCAGCAATTCTTCGGCTATGGAGGCGTCCCACGGCCACCGCTGGGGCCGGTGTCGAGTGAAACTACGTCTGCTTTGTCAACACGCATGCAAGAAGTGATTGATTTCGAGAACGCGTGCTGAGGGGATAAGCATATCTTCGGGTTAGATAGAGGAATGAGTGAGGATCTCAGAACTAGATTAGCGTGAGATATCTTGCCAATATGTCCTAAGGTGCATGAAATAATATTCATTGCTTTAAGATACAGCAGCACCAATCTGATCTTGCAATAATTGTCTGATATCTAGTAATTATGCAGACACACATCATCTCAACGCAAGGGTATTTGGTCTGGGTCGAAAAGTGACCCATGTGTAGCTACGAACATCGATAACTTCCAGCATCCTGGTCCAAGATAGTTTTGAGAGTGTTGGGCTTATTTCGGAAACACATGACGCATAGGTGTCCATCACAGAATAAAGTCGCATCACAGCGCTGGGGTTGATATGTGGGGTTGACACACTCTTGATGGGCGGATGTTCGCCGGCCGTATGTTCGCCGGCCGTATGAACGCAGAAGTCAAATTAATTTGCCACTTCTGGAGCTGCTTTTGGACATTTTGCGCTTGATAACCCGATCGCTCTATCTCTGGTGTCCGACTTGCACGAAACAAATCCTGCGTTTTGAGGACTCCCTCAAAACAAAATCACTCAGCCACGAAATGACAACATACAACGTTGAGGATTCAGAGTTTGCTGCATTGAAAGGAAAAACGATACTGTTGACGGGATGTGCGACGGGCATTGGAAGAGAGACCGCCTATCTTGTACATAGTGAGTCAGTCACCTTGCTTTGTATTTTGGGTTGTGAAGGCAGAGGGAGCTGCCGTCTTGCCCCAACATCGCCAGACTCAACATGGAATCAACGAGTGCAAGGCAAGAAGACAAGCTGACGGTTCATAGGGAATGGAGCGAACCTCATTCTTGGAGACTGGCTGGGGACAGAAGGCGAGGCCCTAGCAGCGGAGCTCAAAGAGTGAGTGACCTCGTCCAACCACACACCCAGCGAGCGCTGAGAAGCTTTTAACCACCCTCTAGGCGAGTTTTATTTCAAAAATGCGACGTCTCGTCATGGTCAGATGTTCTCTCCTTGTTCGAAGCTGGCTGGCAGAAGTTCAAAGCCTTGGACATCGTGCTCGCAAATGCTGGCATAAATGAGGTTGGAAACCTGCTTGATGAGAGTATCGACCCCCAAACTGGTCTTTTGGAAGCACCCAAGCTGCAGACGCTGAATGTGAATCTCCTGGGAGTCATGTATACCACCAAATGTGCTGTCCACTACTTTGCAAAACAAACGAACAAACAATTTCAGATCGTGGTGACTGGGTCTGCTGCGTGGTAAGAGATACTGAATCTGAACCTCTACTGCAATGTCAAAGCTGATCAAGACTTTTGTACGCAGTTTCCTCGATACTCCTCCCCTTCATGTTTATGGAGTTTCCAAAGCAGGGGTTATGGGCTTGATGCGGTCTCTGCGAACACAGTTGCCTCGCAACTCCAACGCCACCATTAACATGGTGGCTCCATGGATGACACGTAACTTTTCAGTCTATCTAGCCAGAACGTCTGACTAACCAGAGTGATCTAGTAACACCAATGCTCAAGCCCGAATTTCTGGCAGTTTGGGGAGATTTGCCTGCCAACGAGCCCATAGGCGTCGCACGAGCACTTCTGTTACCAGGCATCCGTCCAGACTTGAACGGAAAATCCTTCTTCGTTGCTGGGCACCAGATTGTAGATTTCGAAGACGGTTTGCGGGAAACGCAGCCTCAGTGGATGGGGGAGGAGCTTAGCAAGCATACCGATGAAGGCCAAAGGCGAATTGTTCCTTGATTAAGATCAGGACACGAGTTTGGGGCTTCCTAGGTAGTCCTCCTTGCAGGTGAAGGCAGAAGCCACCAAGGACGGCCTTGTCGAGAAAGATCATATACCAGCCTTGTCGCAGTCACCGAGCAAAAATATCGCATAGAGAAGCCTGTCGACCTCGATGACCAACCAACTTGATCACACTCCTCGCCACGGAAGGCACAGACCAATTAGCCGTCGGGTTGAAACCATTCTGTAGGCAGCATCTAGTGGTGCCCGAATTGAAGAAACACACCATAGCCGATTAGTGGCCTGCTTCATGCTGAACTATGCTGATCACCCACTCAAATGATGGAGAAATATAATGTTTTTAATATAAATTTTACTAGTCTTTCCTCGTTGTGCGTGGAAAAAAATGGCATTACTTATTCTGCCCACCTAAATTTGCCAACTCAGACACCCACTAGGTGAGGCAGGCAGGGCAGCCTAGGGCAGGTAGCAGCTTGACGACTTTTTACCGGATTAGAATTTCAAATTTCACTCATCTTAGCACTACGCAGTTCAGCTAGCATAATTTTTAATGCTCACTGCGAAACACTGCAGGGTGCACGTTCCCCCGCCTGACTCGCCTGTAACACCCGAGTGACGCTCCTTGGCCTCCCCGCTTTCTCCATTTCGCAGCTCGGAGGCCCTAGCCCTTCGTAGCTCCGGGTTGGGGCAGTTCGAGTCGTAGTGACTAAATGAGAATCAGACTTTTTTGAGACATCGGCAGAGCCTGCGTCAGAGCCATCCCTCTTTCGCACTGCGTTTACCGCAGCGCAGCGCAGTTTTAGCAACGACGACATGGCACCATCCACAATGCCCTTCACGTTCGTTCACGAGACTTCACGATCTGCTGCCGAAGGCTCACTCCCCGAGGTTCCCTCTAGAGGACGGAGCCATGTATGCGAAGTATGCGATAAACATTTCAAGAGAAGTGAGCACCTTTTGCGACACGTACGAGCGCGTAAGAATTCATGACTCATCTCCTCCTTCGATTCAAGAGCTGATATCGAAACAGATCGGCAAGAAAAGCCATTCAGATGCAGATATTGCCCAAAGGGCTTTGCGAGAAAGTGCGTATTAGCAATTAGCCAAAAGTGAATTTGAAGGCTTACTATAACTCGGTAGAGATCTCTTGACTCGACATGAGAAGACCTTGCACGCCGCTGAATACAAAGAGCCTGAAAATCACTCCCAGCGAGGCCAACGGAAAAACTCGAAACGTCACTATTCCAATTCCTCTGGCAGTCTCATTAAACCCCCTCCAAGTGGCGATAAGGAAACAACGCACAATATCGGTGACAGCCAAACAATCGAAATTTCTGTACGGGGAGACCTTGTTGCTGGTTCTTTTCATGGACTTAGTCCTACAGGAGACGCTGTGAGCGCAACCAGGGGCCCGTTGAATAATTTCAATCCTCAAACGGCCGTTTCACCCTTTTATTCCGGATTCGATATTGATATAACACCACAACAGCAAACCAGCCTCCTTGACACATCTCTGCCTGTACTTGGCTCCATTCCGCCTAGCAACAACCATGGAACTACGGTTGATCAAACTCAAGCAGAAGAGCAAAGTATGCCATCGCCGCCCAGATCGTCCAAAGACACTGATGATCAGCTGCAAAGTTTCCCCATGCCGCCAGACCTAGAGAACCCTGGCTTTTTCACTATGCTTGATGACTCCCTGTTCGCACAAGTGCTGTTTCCACTGGAGTTGATGGATTTCGAAATCTCTCCACAATCGTTCGAACACGATGGTGCCGTCTCAAGCACAAATCTTGATGCTCCATTGAGTACAGGAGAAAACATGCAACAGGACCGCATTAGCACAGATTTCAGCTCAGCGCTCGACCAAAATACTGGACAGGCTATTCCTCCACCAACTTCCGGCCGGAAAGGCCGCAAGGCGAAGCGGGCAGCGATCGACGATGCTATCAAGGCGATATTACTGGATGATCTACGAAACAATTACAGAGTCGCTGATGAGCAATTAAGGAAACTTCCCAGCGCTCGAGTCTTGGATAATTTTCTCTGGAAATTCTTCCAATGCTTCCAAAGACATCTTCCAATATTCCATGTCCCAACTTTCAGTCCAGCAACAACTGCTGGCCCTTTGCTGTTGGCATTGTGTTCAATCGGAGCGCTTTACAGTCTCAATCGTAAGCATGGTAGTCTTCTTCGCCTGATCGCAAGCGCTGCCATTAGCTCTGTCAGGCCAGGCAAGTATAGGGGACAACAAGCTCCTTTGGAACCAATTTGGCAGACACAGTGCAACCTTCTCATCACCTTTGGAGCGATCTTTGGAGGTAGCCTAGGAGATGCAACTGATGGCTTATCGGAACTAGGCTTAGCTATACGGCCCTATGCTTTACGCCGTGGAATGCTTTCCACTCAATCACTTGCTGAAAATGTCTCCACGTGGGAGGACTGGATCAACTACGAGTCAGCAAAAAGGCTCCTTTGCGGCATATACATTGCCAGTAGCCTCAATTCCGCCACATACGACATTTCGCCTGGCTTCTCCGGTTCTCGGGATCTGAATTTTGAGATACCCATCGAAGAATCCATCTGGGAAGCTGAGACGAGGGAGGAATGGCAACAACTCATGAACATCCAGCAACTCGAGAAGCCCGCAACTATTAATGCTGTGCTGAATCAAATTGTCTTTGGGAAAGAAACAAGGTATTCAACACAGACCTTTGCTAATATTGGTGCTTTTGCGGCCACGGTGGTCCTGCATGGTGTCAATGTTCACATGTACTATTTGGCCCAGAGTATGTCATCTCTTATGGTAGTCAATGTTGAACCAAACCTTGGATCTGCAATGAGGCTCTCACATCATACTCAGACAGAAGTGGCACTTAGCAGGTGCCGGGAATTTCTCAAGGCATGGCAGCTTGCGCACGATGATTCACAACAAAACCGACACGAGGAGTCCTTGATATTTAATTGCCAATCACTACTACGACTATCTTATGTCCGAGTCTTTAGCGGTATACAGCAATTCAACCGCACTACGCTTCTGTACGAGGACACTGCTGCTATTCTGATGGCAGCCAACTCATACGTGACTGCACCTCAGTCTCGCAATGCTTTCTTGACCAAGGCTGTGGAACAGGTCATGTTTTGCTTCACGGTGCCTATCCGGGCCGGGCACATGACGACCAGGAAGACAGCTGCTTTCACATGGAGCATTGAACACGCTGTTGCTTCGTGGGAATGCAATCTCTTCCTGAGCAAATGGGTTCACACAGTCGAGATTCAGGAGAGAGATGTACCACTGAGTCAAGAAGAGAAGGCGCTACTTGAGACGCTAAAGGAAGCTTTGCAAGACGCAGACAGTCCCTACGATGACCAGATATCACTTGCAGCTCAAGTAACACGGACGTGGGCGTTGTTTATGGATGATGTTTGGGTATGGGAGATCACATTACGCATGGGAAGCGTGTTACGACAGGTCGCTGATGTCTACGACCAATCATGGCAGCAGCACCGGATATGTAATCCTCCGTGACAGTTACTCGATTTAGTTAAATGATTGACGAGCTTCGAACTCCATCTCTCAATGCGCAGTTTCTCAGTGCCTGAATCCCCATCTCGGCTTAATCTTTCCTCTCACTCGGGTTTCATCCTTCGATATGTATCCCCCCCTTAATTACTTCATCTCATACTTGGGGGCCAATTGAGGGCGCGGAGCGGGCACGAGTTCGACAGTGAAAGTCTGTTTGCCTGATGAGCCACACATTCTTTGTTTTCCGACCAGAGTCTGCATGAGGAAATTCAAAGTCGTATCTGAGCCGGCGCCAATGCTTGTGATGCAGACAGAAAATATGTCGTCCTTGTTCATCTTCTTCGGGTCTTGGTCATATATAGCGAGTAGTTTAGTAAGGAAATCTGCTGGCCAAGTCCTATTCTCCGCCTTAGTTGCTGTGTGATTTCGAAAGCGGGCGTCAACTCTCTGAGAAGAGCCCTATATGCGCGATCCCGGAAGCCTTTTGTTACGTTTCGCTCCACCTAGGGTGTCACAACACGTAGGGTTTCTTGGCAAGTGGGAAGTATAGGAGGGACGGTGTCACAAAGAGCGTGTAGTATACTTGAGCGGACTGGTATACTAGAAGCGAAGTGATCACAACCAAAACGTATGGGTATGATCGTGAACGAAGTTGACTACGTGGTAAAGCTATGTAACGACTGTGTATATATAGTCTACCGCGCTCAGTGGTGCTCAGCCGGAGCACACTGAGCGTCGCTGAGCACTGACTGCTGTTATGGGAAGGTGCTCAGTAGTGATCAGTTGTCAGCACACTGAGCCAACTGAGCACATCACGTGACGTGGAGCGAGGATGGTGCTCGCGCCGCCTCGGTCGACCTTCCCTTTCAGCCACAGGCCGACTTGTAACACCTTTGTCGAAGCCTTCTGGTGCACCCGAAATAGCCACTTCTGCCATTCACTGTATACGCCAACCCGTGCGACGTAGAAAAGGTACTGACGTAAACTTGCCATGATACCTTGGATGTCGTGACATCAAACGCGTAGCATTGAGTCCACTGAGGTACGTCAATGAGAACATCATTCCTTGCAAAAGTGTGCAACTTTTCCAACAGAATTTTTGTGCAGCTATCGACAAAAGTTTTCAACGAGACCATGTTTGTCATAGAGTAGGCAGACGCAACCTTGCGCCTAGATGCTGAATGTCGACGGGGGTCATGCTCCGCGAATAAGGTCGGCAGAGTGGATTTCGGGTTTCCGACGCCTTCGTACCAAGGAGCTTGACATTCGAGCGTCAGCCAGTGAATCAAGTTAATGGACATGGCAAGGTCGGCATGTTCTCAGCTTCGCCGCATAGAGATCAATATGAACCGAATTCAGATTCTGGATAAACAAGACTATTGCGATCTGTTGAACCAACCTTGATGAAACTCTTGCGAGCGCCATATAGAATCGCCACGGTTGCCGGATCATCGATGCTGTATTGTCCAGGCGCAATACGTACTACAGGGTCTTTGTTACGTGGAGACATGTCAGTATTAAATACATTGTCATGAGGCTGAAGCTTGGCTTCAGCTGGGCATAAAATCTAACCCTGTCTGCAGTGCAAGTCAATCAGACCTTGAGGAAGCGAGCCCCTGTATACCTCATAAAGAAGCCATAACCGCGTGACTCTTGCCGCAATCGGACAGGGAATCTTGGAAAGGGGGTCCGCGAAAGTCGTATAGAGACGATGGAGTATGAATATGACGATCACAGCGAAGCAGACCGTGGTAAAATTTTGAGCCATCGCAAGTAGGGTCATGATTGGCTTTCCGAAAAATCTTGGTATACCGAAACCAAGCTTATTGCATGCATATGAAGAGGACTCCAATTACATTGTCCGCGGTTCTCATAAGATTGAGATGTCTCCAACTTTAACCTAGGGCTGGGCTGTGGTCGATTTCCTATCCGGCTGATGCCAATTCTCCTGCAAACCCTTAATGACGAACTGGGAATGTGGGAAATCCGCCCACCCCACGAATACTGGTCGACCCGGTTCCACAAACAGCCAGTACGCTTTGGCATGTTGGTATAGTCTTGTCTCTGTGGAGGGTGGATGTTTAGCAACTCAAACTTCTTGCAGCCCTTGCAACAATATCACTACCTGACAGATTAATTTTAGGGTTGGTGGGGCGAATACTAAGGATATATACACTTGGGAGTTCTAACTTTGCTACTTCGAAGGCACTGTGAGCACATCGCTGAGAGATTAGCACGCCACCAGGGGTAATGCTGCTTCGATTGTCAGAACAGTGCCTTGTGCAAAACTGCTGAGGCTTTATGCTGTCCAATGAAGTTGGACATTGGCCTCATTTCAGGGACCGTATCTGGTGTTCTTCGCTTTGCTGCGACGATAGTAAAGATATCCAAGCACTTGTGTAACAAAACGCACAGCCCCTGACGAACCAGCAGGCCAAAGGAAACCGCTCCTGCTAGAAAACATCGGTTACCATAGGGCGTTTTCTCCACATTTCATAAGATCCGAACATGAAATGGGGTCGCTAAAGGCGGGGCTGCTTTTGCAGGGTGGAGACTCGGAATGGATTGGTTTGTTTGGACTGTCACTGAGGGGTAGTGAGGCTGTCTGGAAAGTGAGCCGTGTTTTGATAATTGTGTATCAAAAACATGTAAGCTTTTGGAATGGTGAAGGGTAGTTGAATTGACAAGATTGGCTGACAATCTACTATTGAGCGCGAACATCTTCGCTCCTGTCTAATGCCCGCTTCATGCCTTGCCTATATTCAGCTCCTTCAAGAATGCTAGCGTGGCATCAATGCATGCATCCGGTGCCTCTGCGAAGATCTCATGGCCTTGTGCCTCAATTTCCACAAGTTTTGCTTGCGGCACCTGAGAGGCAACCCAGTGTGATTCAGCCAATGGGGTAGCGGCGCTTTTCGTAGGTGCCAATATCAGGTAGGGACATTTGATGTCCTTGAGAAAAGGCCTGGATGTGAGAGTGGTGAGAAAGATAACATAGCCAGCCAGGCCCTCCCTCGGTGTCTTTCCGGCCTCACTAACAAGGTATTCTAGGTAGTCAGATTTTACAGGCAACGTCCCAGGGTTCTTTCCAAGTGCTTCATTCCAACCCCTCGTACCAAGTTTCATTACTGCCTCTGGCCAGGATGGCTCTCCAACCCGAAACATTTCAATTGCCGCAGGTGGCAGCATTGTGGGCGATGAACAAGTGATGAGTGCTAGCGTTCGGTCTGGATATCTGGCCGCAAACGCATGGCCAACCTCGCCAGATGTGGCCTCACCAAAGAAAACGAGCTTTTCAACCCCAAGCTGATCCAACATATCGACAATTTCTTCAAGCATAGTATCGATGTCCCACTTATAGTTGTTCTCATATTCGTTATTTTCCTGGTCGCTCCAAGGGGACAGGCGTTTAGGAAAACTAGACTTTCCATGGCCGCGGTTGTCGCGGCGTATAACGATGAAGTCGCGAGCGAAGCGTGGAACCCAGTGATACCACACAGAGGCTGTTCGAGCACATCCATGACTGAACATAATCACAGGCTTTTTGGAGGCAGGCAGCCAGGGATCAGTAAAAGTGTCGAGATAATAATGAGACACTTGTCCGTTTGGGTGAGTCACATAGTAGCCCTCTGGCTGTTCGAAAGCGCCGCGAAACGGCAGCTTATTGGTTGACGTCATGTTGGTATCTGCTCTCAGGCTTATCGACAGATTTCTAAACAACTCAAGCAAATACGAGGCAGTGTTCCCGCATTTATAGGTGATCGGGCCCCGGAAAAGAGACGTTGTGGGATGTTGACTTGCGAATGTGGGGTATGGGTTGTGAGTTGTGCTACCCATACCAGGAAACTCAAAGAGCCCTTACGTAATCTACGGCACTAACAACACCTGGACGAGACGACCGGAGAATTCCCATTGCTATGTGATATTGAATCTGGCTTACACTCACCCACTCCACTCACAGCCTCACACCCTCTTTCACCAGCCCCGTCTTATGTGACACTGACTCTCCCTCTGAGCGTAATCCCGAGTCGTCAGCGCCGAGCTCCCATCCCTTACCACGGTATTTCTTGGGCCAAATACCCGATCTGCCAGGCGCAAGGATGCCGTTAGGGTCTAGAGAGTCCTTGAGTAGTTCTTGGAATCGCATCAGCGAGCTGTTGTTCCAGTTGTAGGTTGCCGCAACCTGATCCTGTAGAAGCAGATGCGTCCGATATTCTCCAAAGCCCTCGGCCGCTGCATCTTTGATCATGCCTCTCATGCATCTGTATGCGTTGGCTTTCGAGACAGGGTCTCCTTTGTTGTACACCATGTTGACAATGAGATACATCTCACGCAGGCCAACACAGCATGCTGGGAAGGAGTCCAAGTCACAAATATCATGCCACTTCTTAGCGATCTAAAATTGTGTCAATGAGCGTTGTAAAATCCAGCAATAGTACTCACCTTGAACAACTTCAAGGCGTCTTCACCCCTTGGGGCAGAGACTGGGCTGAAAAACACATGAGCTCCGTTTGGCTATGAGGGTTTAGTTTCAATTCAGCTTCATGACAGACTTGGGTATGACATACATGCCAGTTGAGCCATCTCAATTCTTCAAATTCTGGTACGCCACTTGAAATCTTCTCACGCGAGAAGAAATAATGGTCTTTCGGTAGAGTCTCTCGGGGAATCCATCTGGCACCTGGAATCGTCTCGAAAGCTTTTCTGATTAACTTCAACTTTTGATCTCTACTCTCTTTCGGTCTGTGTATCATTGATGTCAGAGACTTTTCGTAAGGATGGTAATGGTCTGCTTACCCGTAGGCTGATCCGTAAAATACCCAAGAACAATCGCCACATGGTAGCCCTGATGCTATCTTGCGCAATACTTCTATCGGGATCTGACCTTTACCCTGGTACCACTCTGACCGAGGCTTACCGAGGAGAGCAACCTCTTGCACCACATGCTTAAGCTGGGCAACATTCTGAAGGATATTCCGTACCCTGAGTGGGCGAATGACTTCGATCTGCGTTTGTTAGCTGGAGAACGAAGCTCACAAAGATGGTTGGCATTACGATCTGAGCAAGATCCTCTTCCTCCTTGAAGGCACACATCTGTGATCACTTGTCAGCCCGAATGTCAAAAGTCAAAGCAGATTTCGGTACTCACGAATCCCTCGGATCCACCTGGATTTGGCATAAGAGTCATGCCAATTTTTGTAACGATGCCAAAGTTGGATTGGGTGAAGATACCACTGTTTCATAGTCAGTACCATGATTCTGATGGTGTTGAGATCAAACGTACTCGGCATACGGCCCAAAACCATATGGGAAAATTTGCCAGGTATTGTTGCCTGGAAGAGCTCCCATTCCAGTTCGAATAACTTCTCCGGTGGGTAGGACAACTTCCATTCCAGAATGGCAACTAAAATGGTCCCCATAAGGTGTATAACCAACACCTCTGTCAACCGTATTTCCTAGAACGGAGCCGCCTCCAAGATCTGGCACGTCTATCCAGAGATGGTCGTGACCCCTTCTTTGGATCTCTTCATAAAGGGCGTAAAAAGAGACGCCAGGTTCAACAAGGCATGTACATGCGTCGGGATCGATGTTCAGAACTTGTTTCATCCTCGCGCCAAGGTCAACGATGACAGAGCCTCTGACTCGAGCTGCTGCTCCACCATAGCCCACTCGAATCCAAGTCAGCGTGGACAAAGAGTTCACTAGACAAGGACAACCCACAATTTCGACCCATTGAAATAGGGTAAATTGGTATTTCGAATTCATTTGCCCATTTCACAACTTTCACAACCTCTTCCGTTGATCCTGGAAACACTGTAGCAGACGACACGAGTTCCTCCTGATCAACAAGATGGAATGCATCGTGGGTATTTGGGTCTTTCAACTAGTTAGTTTGGTCTTCTCTAAGTTTAAGCTGGGCTAACGTGCGCTCCATGTACCTGCTAAGATCAGCCACTCTGTTGCTCTTTGGAGGTAGATATTGGAGAATACTCACCATCCATCAATCAAAGCCTCCGTGTTCAATTTAACATTATCAGCGCCGATGTGCGAACGAATACTCTCGACTGCTTGATTGAAGCGAGGCCGGGAGTAACCTTTTGGTATCACGGGCAATTCAATACCATTGGAACGCGGGACTACGTCAGTTGTCGCCAGCGCGTAGGATTGTCTCTTGAGGGCTGTTGCTTTATCAAGGAGGCGCTCCGGAATGCCTGAGTATTTTTCGGTCAACGTCGGGGGTCCTGGTACTGGTGACATGATGGTAACTGTGAGACAAATACCCAGGTGTTCAAAATGACAATGAGTAAGACAGCACAAATGCAAGACTTAGATGTCCATGTTAAACAAATCATCCATAATAATCTCATACACTAGAATAACCCCAGAACCCTCCCCACATAAGGTGCTGCCCGTATTGAATACCGGGAAGCCCCTCGGGCCCCGATATGCCTAATTTGTTGCCACCACATTTCAAACTCGTTAGATTTTACCCCACGCAACCAATTAAGGTTTCGACCTGACCAATGTAGGCGTATTACTACTCTTGATGCCGATGTCGGAATTTTGCGGTCTAAGAGAGTTCCCGTGTTCTTGCCCTCATTGGTCAGGTCTAGAGTAGTCAAGACGGACTTTGAGGCTACATATGTATTGCGAAAGACGGCGGTCTTAGTCGTCACAAATGGACTTATCAAAGCTCTTGTATATCATAGAATTAAGGACACCGGGATTTAACTTTCTGCTAGAATTAGTAGCAATATGGGAAAAAGGTATGAGATCGTTGTGTTTGCAGGAGACAACTGCGGACCTGAGGTAATTGATGAGGCACTGAAGGTATTATCATTCTACGCCATACTGCATTGAACCCAATACTGATGCTCCAAGGTTCTGAGAGTGTTTGAATCTCAGACGAAAGCCATTCAATTCGACTTCAATTTTCAACTCTTGGGAGGCGTAAGCACATCAACAGCGAGCCAAGTGATAGCCGCTCACATACTTATCGCAGGGCTCGATTGACGCGACTGGAGAACCCCTGACAGCTTCAGCTCTTGAAGCGGCAAAGAATGCCGACGCTGTTCTATTAGGTGCAATCGGTGGTCCTGTGGGTAAACTTGACTACTTGTAACGACTCAACACTGACCTTCACCCTGTAGAAATGGGGTACAGGGCTCGTCAGGCCCGAGCAAGGCTTGCTTGCATTACGGAAGGGGATGAACGCGTTCGGAAATCTTCGACCCTGCAACTTCGCCGCACAGTCCCTCGTTGATCTGTCACCTCTAAAGGCTGAGGTGTGTCGTGGAACGAATTTCACAATCTTACGCGAGCTTGTTGGAGGAATGTATTTTGGCCCTGATCGAAAAGAGCCGGATGATGACCTAAGTTCTGCCCAGGATGTTGACTATTATGAGCGAAAAGAGATTGAGCAGGTTGCACGCCTAGCTGGTCATCTCGCCACACTGCACGATCCGCCATTGCCTGTCTGGAGCTTGGACAAGGCAAATGTTCTCGCGTCTACGGGTCGACTGTGGAGGATGCTAATTACGAAGGTCTTTGAAGAAGAATATCCGAAAGTTCAATTGGGCCATCACCTAATTGACTCTGCAGCAATGCTCATGATCAAGAAACCAACTGCGCTAAATGGGATCGTTCTGACTAGTAATCTCTTCGGAGACATCATTTCAGATGAGGCCAGTGTGATTCCTGGTAGCCTAGGCTTACTGCCAAGTGCCAGTTTGTGTGGTTTACCTTCAGTTGGTACTAAGGTGAAAGGGATTTTCGAACCAATCCATGGTAAGTCTACTCCGTTTTCGTATTCACGAGCATTTGTACTAAAGAATCAAGGTTCTGCCCCAGATATTGCTGGAAAAGGTATCGTCAACCCGGTTGGGACGATACTTTCCGCAGCGCTTATGTTACGCTACGGGCTTGGTCTCGATGCAGAAGCTCTGGCCATCGAAAAAGCTGTTGAGCAGACTTTGGACAGTGGTGTACTCACTGGGGATATTGGAGGAAAAGCTGGTACTGCCGAATTCGGTGATGCAGTGGTGAAGGCATTGAGAAGTATCTTGAGCGAGGCTTCTTAGAAAGGGTGTTCAACTTATAAGTACGCCTTGGTTTTTCAAGAGCTACCTTTGAAGATCAAGCAGAATTTAATTGAGCAAGCTAGTCTAAATCACGCCAGACTCAATACAGGATTACATGACACTCAAGGATAAATCAGTTCTCTATCAACATCAATGCTGGCCATTGGCTGAGCCGTTTAGCCCCAGCTTCTGTGTGTTCTTCAGAATCTTCTCAATCTCGTCCTTATGAGAGGAAAAGTTGTCGACCAAGTTGTCCCACATTGCAGGCTCATGCTCGTGTTTCTTGTCGCTGTTGAATGCCCAGTCTGTGATGGTGAAAGGGCGACTACTTTCAAACATGAAAGCTACTGCATTTTTGGAGATTTGCATTTGTGACACTTCAGCTGCTGAGGCTGCTTTGAACTCCTAGATGATTTATTAGCGATTGAATCGTCTTTCAGTTTTAGGCTGAGTCTTACCTTATATGCCACACCATGTGGAACCATACCACATTCAAATGAAACACCACCAGGCTGGAATTCATCTGAACGGCCACCATACTCTCCATAAATCAATCCCATTAACTCAGAGGCCACATTACGGTGATAGTAAGGTGGACGGTAAGTGTGAGAAGCAACATCCCAACGAGGAGAAAAGATCAAGAAATCAGCCAGTGGCGCTTCGGGATCTCGAGAGCGTGCTGTGAGTACGCAGAAGATAGAAGGATCGATATGATCAACGGAGATAGATCCCACGTTGACAAATTTGGTCAAGTCGTACTTGTAAGGGACGTAGTTTCCGTGCCATGCAATGACATCAAAGGGACAATGCGACTGCGAACTCTTGAAGAATTTCCCTCCTAGCTTATAGGTCACCTCCCACGGGTCGTCCTGAGTAATCGTGTACTTGGCCTTGGGGTGAAGAAAGTCTCGAGCGTTAGCAAGACCATTTGCGCCGAGCGGTCCCAATTCTGGAAGCTCAAAATTCGCACCCCAGATCTCGAGAATGTATCCACGGGATGGTCCCTCGAGGGCGACGCGGAATCTTTGGCCCCTCTGGATGATGACGATCTCTCCGGGTTGTACATAGAGTGGACCGAACTCAGTTTGAATATCCAGTGCACCTTGCTGAGGCACTATGAGGAAGTCGCCATCTGAATTGACGAAAGCACGGTTGTCCATAGATTTGTTGGCACAATACACGTGCGTGGCCAAACCTTCTCTCAACGTGGGGTCTCCTGAACCAGCGATGGTCTTCAGACCATCCACGAAGTCCACCTCCTCCTGAGGGATATCGAATGGTAACCAAGCCAGCTGAGTAGGCGATACGTGGACACGTGGGTTCGTTGGCAGAAAGTTGCACTCTGTATCCTTATTGTCTGGGAGATCCGTCTAGAAGACCTCTTAATTAGTTTCAGGCCATTTGATCAGTCTGCCTATGAGGTAGAAGTGTACTTACGAAACCGCGATGTGCAACGGCTGGACGTGCTCTATAGAGCCAAGCTTTCTTATTGTGGTATCGTGGAGCAACAAAGGCCGATGCAGTCATCTGCTCGGCGTATAGCCCAAATCGGACGCATCTTGGGCTATTTTGACCTTGCGGAATTGTTCCGGGTATTGCTTCCGATTCGAAGGAATTGTTGAAGCCGGAGAGGTACTCGTAAGGGTCATTTTTCCTCACAGCAAATGATGGGATTTCTCCATTCTTTTGTGTTTCAGCCCAGTGAAAGATATTTTGATATTCCGTTGGGTCAGTGAGTGCTGAAGGCATCTTCCTAGTAATTCAGATTCTTGTTGTTTTGGAAGCTCAATAGTAGCAGGAAAGATGAAATGGATTTGAAGTACATATCAAATCTCCATTTCACATAGTACATAAAGTAAAAATCGTCTCCGAGTTGGGATCATTTTCTCCACCAATGTCAATGTGGGGGGGAGTCGCAATGCTCAAACTGGGTTGCCTGGAGGTGGATACAGCAAATCTAACTGCTCATGAGATATGCAACGCAAGCCAACGAACGAGTATCCGTCAGACCACCAGATCTGAGTAGCGCAACTGAGAATAGGTAAGAGCCCGCCACATCAGTATACAATCCGTGGCTCGTATTGAAGCACGAGTCGTTCTAAATCCCAACGAGCTTCGAGCTGCTGGGTACAAGGCAAACAAGGGTATTCGTGATCAGACAACTGCTCTTCCGCGGATTCAAAGCACTTGGCGAGGTTCGGTGGAGATACATCAGAGTGACTGCAAATGGAGAAACCGCTGGAGCCGGTCAATGTTCAGTCAGCTCTTTTCCTTGCGAACGCGAAGAACGTCCAATACTACTCGTCCAGAACCACCCAAAAAGACACCCATATGGAGAGTGCCCTGTGAATATGTCTGGCACCCCCTTTTGATGTAGCCTCTTCCTCTAACATACTTGGCGGTGCTCCGGGTGCCTGATATTGAGAGCGCATTAAGCGCTATTGAGCACACCAGCAGCGGACTTTGGACTAAGGTCACGCCAGAAGATTCCCTCATGCTGGTGATCGACGGGAATGTCTTTACTACCACCACGCTGATTGGGCAGACATGGGATCAAGCAGGACTCGTCAATCTTTTCCCTGCCTCGCTCTGGTGCATCATTGGTACTTGCTAACTCGACGTGGGTGGGAGTGTCAAATGTTTTTACTGAACAGGAACCTCTCCACCTCTGGATGGGAAGAACCGGCATTGTTAGTACCTTCTGACTTCCCCCGAAAGAGCCTGGCGAGTTTCCTGTGGAGTCTTTTAATGTGCACATGTGAAATACATAAAGGCTCACCAGATGACATCCCTCCCCCACCAGCCCCCCACCCGACTTAATGAGAACACCATGTTGACACCATGTTTGCACCTTAGCTACTGCTTCGAATGATTCTATAAGAGACCAAGGAATTGAGGCAAACAGCTATATCACCTCCGGAATCACACAGGTTGTTTCGTCGGATTCAATGTGTCCTGTAGACAAAGTGCTCACCAAGGGTAGTCTGACCAGCTCAGACTTCTATTCGAATGTCTCTGTGCCGGGTTTCCGAGTAATTTGATGTCTGCAATAAGCATTGATCAAGCTCTCACTTGATAGATATTGCAGCTTGTAAAGGCATATCGACGCTCCAATCTCTGTCGTTGACATAACTACGTATCTCCCTTACGCGATCTCATGCTTCGTTCATTGATGCTCGGATGTTTAGCAATTCTCTTTTGGTGGAGTAGGATTTCTCCAAACCCATCAATGTGGAGTTGATTTCCAGTACGGGGAGGCTGGGGAGCTGAGCTGAGCGCGGCCACCCCTAAAAGGGTGCTTATACCCAGGCAATGCTGAGCCCCGAGCAAATCACAGTCATGGCGCAAGGTGAACCGCAATCGTCCAGTGTTTGCGAGCACAAGGGCCTGGGCACCATTTTTCTGGGCGTCGAGGACACACGATACCAAGACAAAGTTGTCCACTACCGAGGCATCCCCTATGGCGTCATAACCGAGCGATTTGCTAAACCTGCCTCAGCACCTCCATTTGAAAAGGAGC
>NW_015622884.1:0-627 GCF_000835515.1 Exophiala oligosperma
TCATATGCTCCGATCGTGGACTCAATTGTACGTCGAAGACAAAGTTCAACAGAAGTTTCAATTCGATTTACGGGTAGTGCAATCGTCGTATCGGTTTCCTGAATGGTAACCAGGGCACGCCCAGTAAGGTGGACATTAACTGTTTGGAGCAGATTCCCGGAAAACATGCTGGAGATGAGGATCAGTCCCTTGTATATATCAAATTCACAGGTTGTAAATGTATGCTTGCTGCCAGTCAGAGTGAGGGCTGAGGCTGCCTTGATTACCTCAGCCGCCCACCGTCAGCGTAGGGGTTGTCCAGGACCTTCTGCGTAGGCTCGACTTGCGCAGGAGCGTCCGTGGGGATCGAAGAGGGCGAGAGGTCAATTGATGTTCCTACAATTTTGGTAGAAATACGATTTTTCCCAAGTCACCTTATAGTGGATCACATGCTTATCTTGCTGTTCTGAGCTCCCACCCGTGTCACCAGGTGTACCCTGATCACAAGGTAAAGGATTCATCTCTTTTTTGGTTTCTTGGATGTCGCCTGTTCTGATATTTAGGGAGCAGAAGTTTCTGGTGTCACTAGCTGGGAATCAAGAAGGCTCAGGCCCTCGTCATCCATAGACCCTGGCTCCGAAAGGTGAT
>NW_015622884.1:5436-6093 GCF_000835515.1 Exophiala oligosperma
AGACCCTGGCTCCGAAAGGTGATGGCTTTCCAGACCTTGTGAAAGTCCAGATGAGGACGGAAACTGTAGCTCCGAATCCTCGGAGACTTCAAAATGTATATCGGGTGGTATTGCATCGATTGCCGCGCAAAGCCTTTTGAAGTGAGCAGGCATCCATTTCATTCCCTGGTGCTGAGATAGGTCGCATGTCCGGGACTAACTCTCTCAGCGTCGAGTAGAAAGCAAACATGCCTCGATCGCCTGCTCGTAACGTTCGAAAAGGCGGTCAAACAAAGCTGAGAGAAATTTGGACGTGACCAATATGTCGGGTCAGATCATAAACCGTCATTATCACGTCACTGATATTTTCTGCCAAGTGACGATCCACCATGGAGCAGATCTCCATGTACTGCCGGGGCCGTCTCCCTCCCGCAGCCTTGTAGGATCGACAGTATACAACTCAACCGTGAACGCCCACCTTTGGATTTTGTCGCTATTCCCTTTATGAGACCATGTGGTGCTTTTCTAGCCTGTTATGAAGTGAGAATATATCTTGGACATCAAGCACACCTGCTGGGCACTTTCATCTGGGTCTTTTGGTCCATTGCAGCATCAGTCGCTCCTGTGGAACCGTCTGAGGCTCGTGGCCATGGTCGTGCCAGACGTCAAGATCATGGC